>NW_022630995.1:46996822-47264673 GCF_010015895.1 Lontra canadensis
TCTTCTTCTTCTTCTTCTTCTTCTTCTTCTTCTTCTTCTTCTTCTTCCTCTCTCTCTCTCTCTCTCTCTCTCTTAGCTCCTTAGTTCAGCACAGTATTGCCTTTTTTTGGTCTGTGCTCTCCAATAAGATACATTGAAGCCCTCACCCCCAGTACTTCAGAATGTGCTTTTATTTGGAAATGGGGGGGCTACACATGTAATTAGGTAAGATGAGGTCCTATGGGAAGGGATATGATGAAGTCTTTAGCAAAAGAGGGAAGTTTAGACACAGATTCACAGGGACAACACCGTGAGAGACAGTGGCAGACACTGGGGGGAAGATTCTACAAGCCAGGGAATGCCAAGGATCAGCCATGGCCCCCAGGCACTAGGTGAGAAGCAAGGGATGGGTGCTCCCTCCCAGCTTCCAGAAGGAACCAACCCTGCTGATGCTTTGATTTTGGACCTCCAGAACCATGGACAACAAGTTGTGATTGTTTGAAGCCATCCAGTTAGCAGCACTGGTGAAGGATCCACCTCTGTCACCATGGCAACCACCTCTATCCCCATCTCCACCACTGCCCTGCCTCGGAGTGGCACTGCAGTCCCACAGTCCCCTCCAGTTGGGACTCCAGGCAAGATCCTACTGTAGGACCTTTGCACTCACTCTGCCCTCCTGGGGTGATTTCCCTCAGACATTCACATGGCCCCTTCCTTCATAATACAGTCTTAGGCAAGTAGAAAGACTTAAAGAACACCACTCATACTTCAGGTCCTCTGGTCCTCAGGGAGATTACTAAAATCTGCCCATACTGTAAAACAAAAACAAAAACAAAAACAAAAAACAAAAAAAAAACAAAAACAAAACCAAAAAACAAAAACCCAAATCTCAACAAATATTCACTAGAAGAAGCAAACCTCCAGGCAAAGGTACTGCTGAGAAATGGATGTTCTAGAATTAGCTGGAACTGGCTTTCCCACCCTGGATCTTCTAGATCATCTCTTCCACCACTTCATGTCAGAAATCAACTATCTAAAGTGGAAACAACAACGTGTCTGTCAGAAAAGTCTTTGGCTTCCAAAATTTGTAGAGAAGCCAATAATGAATGCCTTGGACCGTTTAGTAAACACCAAGTGCTGAAGGAACTGACAGACTTGTTAAGGACGATAGCAAGAGAGCACAACTGAAGACAAGGAGTCAAGAAGAAATGGACACCTCATATACATGAAGATAGCTGCCATCAAAACCAACCAACCAACCAACAAAAAACAGAAAAACCCAGCAAGTAAGTGTTGGCAAAGATGTGGAGAAATTGAAACACTTGTGCACTGTTGATTGGAGTATAAAATGGTGTTGCCACTCCAGAAAATAGAATTAGTGTGTGAGCCAGCTATTCTGCTTCTGGGTATATACCAAAAAGAAGGAAAAGCAGGGTCTTGAAGAGATATTTGTACACCTACGTTCATAGCAGCATTATCCTAAATAATGCTAAAAGCTAATATAACCTTCAATAGCTGCATTATATTTTAGCTCTAAAGTAGCTAAAAGCAACCCAGCCACAGATAGATGGATACACAAAGTGTGGTATACACTCACAATGGAAGGGTGTTCAGCCTTCAACAGGGAAGGTGCTCTGACACCTGCTACAACATGAAGGGACTTGGAGACACGATGCTCAGTGAAATAAGCTAAGCACAAGCGAGACTCTGTGGTTCCACTTCCGAGAAACACCGGGAGCAGGTCAGTGCATGGCGGCAAACAGCAGAACACTGGTGGCCAGGGGCTGGGGAGGACGGGGAGGTGCGGTTCATGGACATGGTTTCAGATTTGCAAGATGGAAAGCATTCTGGCGGTTGGTTGCAGTATGGGTGTATTTAAACAACTGAATTCTGCACTTAAAAAAAGGGGCGCCTGGGTGTCTCAGTGGGTTAAAGCCTCTGCCTTAGGCTCAGGTCATGATCTCAGGGTCCTGGGATGGAGCCCCACATCGGGCTCTTTGCTCAGCGGGAAGCCTGCTTCCCCCTCTCTCTCTGCCTGCCTCTCTGCCTACTTGTGATCTCTCTCTGTCAAATAAATAAATAAAATATTTATTAAAAAAATGATTCAAACAGTCCATTTTATGTGATGAACATTTTACCGAAACTAAAAATTCCATTTAATTAAAAGGAGAAATATGAGACAGAGGCCCCTGTGTGCACAAGAGAGACAGAGACAGAGAGATGGAGAATGGGGGTCTGTGTCCTTTGTTCAGCTTAGTCGGTGAGCTGTGGTGGCAGCACAGAACGGTGTCTCTGGGGCCTGTTCCTTCAGGGTGTTCTGAGAGAGGTAGGACTTGAAAGCCTCCCCCAAACCTAAGATCCTTCAAAGCCCAAGACCTGCTCTAGACTACAAATGTCCTGCTTAAGATAGAGAAATAAATGCATGGCTCTTTTGGGGTTGTTTTTCTTTGAAATTGTATTTTTTGAATAGGTAAGACATGCACATTGTCCCACGTTCAGAAGGATCACAGGGCATATGGTGTACCCGGAAATGTGCCTTCTCCCCTGGCCCAGCCACTCATTTCTTTTCTTTGAAGCAACCACGGATTTGTGTCCTTTCACAGGAAAGCAGATTTATTCCCCTGTCCCTCTTTTGTTTTGACCTGAGTAATAGTATTCTAAGCCCATTATTCTGTCTCTTGCTTTATCTTGAAGGTGTATACCAGAGATGTTACATATCTGTGTAGGTAGACAGGCTTCCCTCTCCTCTTCTTTCCCCTGGGCGAATGTATTTACCAACTGACATAAAAGGAACTGTAAATAGCCTGTGGCCTAACACCCACCTTCAGAATGACCAGCTTTGGAAAGTCACCACCACTTTCCCCTCCCATTGTTTATTGTATTTTTCATTTCAAACAGAACTAGGGGAGCTAGTACAAGGAGCCCCATCTGCCCATCACCTAGATGCAATAATTATCAAGATTCTGCAACATTGACTTCATCTTTATCCTTTTAAACATGCTCTTTGTTTTTTTGTTTTTGGCTGATGTAGTCCAAAGCCAACCCAGGCATCAGATATTTTTTCACAACTACCCTCTTCACCGTGCAGCTCTAAAACATGTCCACGCTGTGTCATATAACCACAAGTTTGTGACTGCACCTAGCGAAATGAATAGTAATTCTCTGATATTGTCCTATGCCCAGTTTATAAGCAAATTTCCCCAAGTGTCTCTTTTATAGTTCATTTGTTTAAGAAGATCTATATGTTTTGTTTGGTTGTTACATCTCTTTATTCTCCCCCTCCCCTTTTTAGAAGATTTTATTTATTTATTTGAGAGAGAGAGAGAGAAAGCATGAGCAGGGGAAGGGGCAGAGGGAGAGGGAGAAGTGGATTATTTGTTGAGCAGAAATCCCTATGTGGGGTTCAATCCCAGCACCCTGGGACCATGACCTGAGCCGAAGGCAGCCACTTGACCGACTGAGCCACCCAGGCGCCCCTCTTCATTCTCTTCTAATCTTGAATACTTCTACCACCATCTTCATCTAACACTGCTAACTTGTAGAAATTGGGTCAGTAGTCCTATAAAATGACCTACATTCTGGATTTGTCTCTGCCTCTTTGCAGTCTAATGGAAGTTGTTTTACTTGCTCCATGATGCCTCCCTTGTTCCTATAAATGACAGTTGTCTTCAGGGTCTCAACTGACATTTGTGGCAGACACACCTCCTGGTTTAGCGCAGGCTGCCTATTGCAACACTTTGGGAAACACACGACATCCTACTTTCTGTGGCTCTCAGATGGATCATTGGTTCAGAGAGCGCAGCCCGATCCCCCCATGGTCACGTCCCCCATCAGTCTCTCATCTAATGAGTTCATCTACTGGTGATCACTGCCTGGACCAATTTTTTCTCTACGAATTACAAAATAATGATTTTCTCATTCTCTCCTTCCTTCCACATGTGTCAGGCTGTGTTCTTCTGCCTGATGTTATAAGGAACCAGAGAATGCCTCTTATCCACAAGTCTTGCTCTGAATGAGCACCTTCGAGATTCACACCTACAAAATCTCATTTCTCAAACGTGGGAAAAATTCTGAAGACTCAGCCTTCAACTCAGAAAGCAAGTCTGAGAGGGGAATTCTAAAAATTATTTCCTCAAGGTGGCATTGCTAGTATAATTATGTGGCAGTCCAAGGTAGCTGATCATTTGGGTATATAGCTTCTGAAAGTTGTGCTTAGAACAGAAATCAATCACACTGTTTACTACCATACCCACACTCACACCCACACTCAGCTCCCCCCACCACATGGATTTTGCAAAACTAGATCAAGGATTAAATCCTAGTGCAGGATTTCCTGTGTGCAACATTTTTCTAGAAACCTATGGTTCCTTCCTGGAGCACCCACTTTGAGAGAGGCCAGGGCAAGGTGGTGACATAAACACCTGCTAAGATTTCTGGGAAGATACTGGTAAGGAACAGGACACCCCCCTGAAGTTCAAAAAGGCACCCAAGGACAAGGCTTTGAAAAAATTCATATTTCCTCTTGCTCGTAGCCTTTCCTAGATTTGTCAGAGCAAGTTTTCTAGTCTTCCTTTCCTCCCTGCTGTCACATGGATGAGAGTAATTGTCCATGGATCACCTTCAGCCGAGAGGAAATAGATTTCAGAACGTCCCTGCTGTGGTTGTCCTCACTTCTGTTTGTCTACTTGACACTTCTTTGCTCATCTCTTGAGCTTCTTGCTTGGGATTAGCCCAACTGAAGGGAAAGTGTCATTTTATTTTTACTTAGGTTTAAAAAAATCCATCTCTGAAACAAATCAACTCCAAAACCAATAAAATCAGAGATTGTGAGAGCTGGAAAGGGATGCGGGGACATCTAGGCCATCGGACTCGGAACTCTGAGCTAAAAGACATCTTAGAGAGTTTGAAATCAATTCTCCATTTATAGCTGTGGAAAACTGAGGCTAACCCCAGAGGGATGGATTTACCCAAGATACTGTAGCAAAACTTGGAAACTCAAACCAGGTCCCTGCACTAGATCATGAGGTCCCCCTCCCCAAATTTTATACATGAGGACAAAGAGATCTGGAGGGGATCATGTCATTTTTCCAAGGTCAAAGAGTTAAGGCACTAGAAGCCTGCTCTGT
Source organism: Lontra canadensis (assembly GCF_010015895.1). NCBI lineage: Eukaryota > Metazoa > Chordata > Mammalia > Carnivora > Mustelidae > Lontra > Lontra canadensis. The sequence goes on from NW_022630995.1 coordinate 47,001,928, forward strand.
TCCAGGTACTGTGCCAGGCATGTAATTACACTATACTGCTTCCGGAATGAGTAAATGTGTCCTTAGTACCATTCTTCATGTACCATGCAGCTGTTTCCCACAGAGAAGCTCATTAGATGTAAATACTCAGCATTTTGTCATTGCAGCTTATTTATCTCCTAATGGGTAAAATGCACTCACTGTGCTTTTTAAGGAAAATTTTGTCTCTATAAAAATATCCTCCAATGAAACAACAATCCTAGATTCTCCAAAGTATGCCATTTCCTTCCTGTGTAGAGTAAGAGTGTGGAACTGGGAGTCTAGGGCCCAAGTTCTAGACCGACCCCTTCGCCCCCAGCTGAGTGACCTTGGCCAAGTCCCCAGATGCCTCTTGTGAAGAGCAAGGAGGTTGGGCTGGGTTGGTTTAGTGGTTCCACTGTGCTTACATCAAAAGCCTCTGCTTAGAAAGATTCCTTCAAACGCCAATGCTCTTGATGAATGAGCAATTATCTCCTTACTTGGTAAAAGTTAATCTTAGCTCCATAACTGTAATAGCTTTTGGTCAGAATAATATACCGTAAGAAGGATAGATGCCTCCAGCCCCTAATAGTGCATGTCAACATTTAGTCTGCATGGTTTTGTCATTGGTAAGTGAATGATTTCTTTCAGGCTTATTGAGAGCAGTTCTAAGATCTCTATTCCCACTGTGATGGAATATCATTAACCTGTTCCAAGAAGTCTTGCGATCCACTTGGCTGAAAGCTTTAGACAATCCTATGGTTCTAAAATTCTTAAGGGAGTAACTCTTACAATTTTCCTCAGGGGTAAATATTTGGAGTTTCATCTACTGGTCAGTACAAAGCTTGTTTTTAAGAATGTGGTTGACAAACATAATACTCCAAACCGGGAGACTGGCTTAGTCTACCTTTCTTTCGACTGAAGGCAAGGCTTGAAACAAGGATTCAGGATCATGTCAGTTATTTGGGAGGTGATGGGAGAACGGGAAAGTGGGATGGGGGAAAAAAGGAAGCCAGGTAAGGGGGATCAGTGAGTGGATTGGTAATATGCCCAGTTGGGGGCTGTCCCATGGAGAGGCAAGAGAGCAGCAGGGTTTCTCCCCACCAACTCCCATGGTTGGGGGCTGCTCCTTGGAGTGAATTCCCTGGCAATTCTGACTCCGCCCATGAGTGTGCAGTCAGAGACCCAGGATGCATCTGCTTTGGGGGAACTACCTAAAAGTAATGGAGGGGATGCCAGTGGGACACCAACAGCTTTTCTGCAGACACTAAACCAAAAGCCTCTCACTGTTGAAAGTCATAACAAATATCCAACCATTCATTCAACAAATATTGGTTGTTAGGTTCTAGGTGTTTAGATACATCTGTGAACAAAAGGGACGTGGATCCTGCTTTTCTAGAGTATAAATACCAAGAGAAGAAGGAAACACATAATATATATGATAAATACATGAATTATACATAGTGTTACAGATTAATATTCACAATAAATAGTGTAAAGTGTACAGTCCTGAAGGAGGGTAAAGGGGAGCGGGCGTGCCAGGTTCTGTGAGGAAAGGTTATACTTTTAAATGGAGAGATGAAGTGAACCTCTTGAAAAAAAATTTCTAGGAGGTGATGGGAGGAACCATGGAGGAATATGGTGGGAAAGAACTCCAGGCCAAGAGAACAAACTCTGTGAGGTAGAAATATGAGCAGACCTGATGCATTCATGGAGTAGTGAGAAGGTCATTGTGCCTGGAGCAGAGAGAACAAGAGAGAAAGTAGGAAGACATGAGGTCAGAGGTCAGAGGTGGTAGATGTCAGAGCATGGAGGATGTCCTGGGTTTTCGGCTTTTGTTGCAAGGCCAATAGGAGACATTTCTGAGAGAAAGAAGGACAGGCATGGTCTATTTGCATTCTGACAGGATCACTCTGACTAGTGTGTGGAGAACAAGTGGGGTGTGTCCATTCTTTGTGCCACAGAACAAACAACCACAAAACAACTATATTACGAATAGCTTAAAACAACACAAGTTTATTGTGTCAGTTTCCTTGGTCAGTAGTCCAGTATGGGTTAGCTGGGTCTTCTGCTAAGGGTCCCACCAGGCTGAAAGCAAGGTGTCCTTTGGGGCTATGATCTCATCTGAAGCTCCTGGTCTTCTCCCAGTCTCCCTGGTTGTTGGCAGGGTTCATATCCTTGAACATCAACTTAGTAACCTAATCCCAGGCCTGACATCCATCATATCTACAACTCCAGCTCACACTCAGAAGGGGAGTACTCTGAGATGGGAGGATCTGCCTACCACAGGGGATAAAGATAGAAGCTGATAGTTCTGTTTGGAGGCTGTCATCGTCATCCAGGCAAGGGCAGATGGTGACTTAAACACTGACTCTAACAGTAGAGAGGATGAGAAGGTTTCAGAGGTGTTTGGACAGTAGAGTCCATTGGTTTCCTGTCAGGTTAATTGTTAGATATGAAGAAAGAGAGAGGAGTCAAGGATGATGCCAAGGGTTTTAAGCTGAGCTGAAGGTGGGAGGGAGTTGCCATCCACTGGTGATAAAATCACAATCCAAGGAAGTCCTGCCACTCTATGCCACATGAGTGGTATGAACCCCTAAGAAGCCAAAGGGGAAAGTAAAGGTCAAGGAAGCCTTGGAGAGAGAGTGGGGAAAATTTTTTATAGGTCTGGAAATTACTGTGGTGTTAGGTGATGGGAAGAGGGTGTTCCATAAGGAGTGGAGGAGGGCAGAGGGATGGGGAGAGGAAGGAAGGAATTAGTGGCACCCCCGAGGAGCATGAGTAGATCAGAGGACTAGAATGGAGAGTCATGTGGATAAGCAGTATGGGAAAGTAGGCAGGGCCTACTTTACTAGGAGGAAGTTCAGCCTCAAGCTAAGGCCCTGATCCTATACAATGAAGAAATTGAGTTTGAGAGAAGTGTATTCACAAGAGATGACAAAATGACACCAGGCAGATGTATACCAGGCAGCCACTGCATTAGTTTGCCACAGATTGGGTGGCTCCAATAACCAAAATTGATTTCCTCACAGTTCAGGACCCTAGAAATCCAGGACCAAGGTTATGAGTAGGTTTAGTTTTTTCTGAGGCCTCTCTCCTCAACTTGTAGATGGCATCTTCTTCCCGTGTCTCCACAGTCTTCTCTCCCTGTGAGTCAGTGTCTTTATCTCCCCTGCTTCTAAGGACATCAGTCACACTGGATTAGAAGGACCAGCCCTGATATTCTCGTTTTATTTCAATCATCTCTCTTGGATCCGGTCTCCAAATACAGTCACCTTCTGAGGTGTTGGGGGGTTAAGACTTCAACATATGAATTCTGAGGGGACATGACTCACCCCACCATACCGACTATGTTTATGTAATTGTGTTAGGCATTCTAGACACTGGAGAACCAACTGCCCTTACTTGTCTTCCCTTTCCTTGGCTGGAAGCTTATCCAGGGGTCCAGAGCTGGTGGGGCAGGCTGTACCAAGTTCACTGACACTCACAGCAATCTCTCTCTCCTCATCCCTGAAAGCCACTGTGTTTGGCAAGAGCTGGTATGAAGTTCACAGAGAGACCAGATGAACCAAGGAGTCATGTGTCTGGTGAGCAAACAAAAACAGAAAAACAAGAGCAACCCTTTTGGGATTCTCAATTTTTTGCCTAACTTGCTCCCCAGAGCCACAGACCAACGTTCAAAAGGAAGGCACCAGCAGAAACAGAGTCCTGCTCTCTTGATTACAGAAACCAAATAATGGTTTTGTGCTCGGGTATTTTATATCTGTAATGGGAGTCCACATCAAGTGGGAGCACAAATAAAAATAAAAAATAGCCATTTTAGAAGGAAGATTCTGCTTACTCCACAAGATAAGTCACCAGGGCTGCCATTTTCCTAGTAATCTCAAAATCAGACTTCAGTTATATTTTTTTTTTCCCTAAACACAATCATCTTCATTTGAGCTTCTCAGAGAAAGTGTGCCCCTCTGGGTTTTCACTCAAGTTAGCAAGGGCAGCTTGCCGCACGCCCCTTACAGATGTTTACCCAATACTCAGCATCACATTTATGAGGCTTAAGTGGCTCCGATGTGTTCCAGGGTGCGTATACTTAGCAGAAAAGTTCAGAAGCTGGCAACTCACATTTGCTCAAATTGATTCTACATCTGCCTTAAGTGAACTGCTCTGATACAAGCATGCTTGGTTTTTTTTCCCCCTCCCTTCACGAGTTAGTGTATGTGATTAGAGGTTGAAAATAAAGGGGTTATTTTAGAAAAGAAGCAAAACAAGTTAAAGGTGAGCATGGGGTTCAGAATATTGCTGTCAGTTACTGTTCCTTCTTTGAAGGAAACTGAGTTAACTTTGCTAAGTTATAAGACATTTCAACCCTGGCTCATTTGCTCACACTGTGTAATCCGTTAGTGCAAAAATCTTGTTACAGTAAAAATCTCAACCAGCAGAAAAATCAGGAAACCTCATCTATCCAGAACCATGCAGAAACAAAAAGCGAATACCAAAAATATTCCCGGGGCAGCCAAAATGTCACAAAGCCCTCGAAATTCATCCACACCAGAGCCTCCAAATCCACATTAAAGGCGTTTACTTTCATTTGATGCCAGATTCCAACATTTTGGCTGTTTTCCAGTCTTACTGCAGACCAGAAGCAAAAAATCTGAGATGAGTCCCGAGCCTGCTCCTTACAGCTGTGAGGCAGGGCAGAGATAACCACGGAAGAGCCAGAAAGCTCACAAGCACAGCAGAAACATGCCTGACCTGTCCCGGCAGCCCCTCAGGGACATCTGTACAGTTACAATAAGCCCAAATTATAAGGAGAGGTGGAACTGTGTTGAACAGCCTTTATTTAAGGTGGAAATGACATGTAAAACACATTAGGAGAAGTAATTAAAATATAAACTGGAGGGGGCGCCTGGGTGGCTCAGTTGGTTAAGCATCAGACTCTTGTTTTCGACCCAGGTCATGATCTCAGGGTCATGAGATAGACCCCGCATTAGACTGTCTTCTGAGTATGGAGCCTGCTTAAGATTCTTCCTCTCCCTTCCCCTCTGCTCCTCCCTCTCTCTCTCTTTCAAAAAAAAAAAAAAAAAAAGGGCAACATAAAACAAAAACAAAACAGTCCCCATAACTTTTTTTTTTTAATTAAAGATTATATTTATTTATTTGACAGAGAGAGAGCGAGCGAGCACAAGCAGGGGGAGTGGTAGACAGAAGAAGAGGGAGAAGCAGGCTCCCTGCAGAGCAGGGGAAGCCTAATATGGGACTCCATCCCAGGACTCCAGGATCATCACATGAGTCATGAAGGCAGTGGCTTAACCAACTGAGCTACCCAGGTGCCCCACCCCATAACTTTTTAAAATATAAAATTGAGATGCCTTAGTCAAAGGTCCAGACAAAAACCCAATTTTAAATGGTGCAAAAAAGGAACATATTAACAGTGTTTATTAATCCAGAGGTATCCTTCCTTCAGACACAAATGGATCCAGGAGGTGGAAACAATAGCATCAGGACCTGGCTTCTATCTCCTGCTGTTTCCTCCTCCAATGGTGTTAGCCTCAGACAGGCTCCAACCTCATAGTGTCAAGAGAGCTACCAATACTTCCAAATCTGGTGAAAAAGACACCTTCCTCTAGTCTGACCACACAAGCCCACAGGCAAGATTAACTCTAGCCAGACCTGATTAGCCTGGTTTGGGTCACATTCCCAAGCCCAAATCAAATCCCAGGAGTCAGGAATTTGTCCAACCTTCTGATTGGCCAAACGTGGACCACGTGCCTGCTCCGGGACCGTGGGGGTAAAGTCAGCTTCACCCAAAGCAGGGAGATAGAATCAGCGGGGTGAGCCCATGGGGAGTAGGGGGTGGTGATGAAATGTTCCCATGAGAGAGAGAGAGTGAGGCGCTGGGTAAAGGGAGCAGGTAATGTCTACCAGGGGAGGTAAAACCTCTAACTGCCTAGGAGATCCAGCGGGCCTCTTCTTTGAGACTCGGGCGGTAACACTTTTTACATTTGCAAATGATTGTGACCTAGGACGTTTGTATTTGAAAAAATGACCCTGATGATATAAACTGATCGTGACTCTAGAGTTTTCAGTTACACGACTGAGTTCCCTTTTGCACCATTTCCGGTTTGGTTTTTCTGTCACTTGCAACCAAAAGGGTCTGAACAAAGCATATTTATTTATTTATTTATTCATTTATTTATTTTTAATTTAATTTTAATTATGTATGGTCACACAGAGAACCCCAGGAAGAGGAGAGGGCTGCAGAGTGTTCCCCAACTTTAAAAAAAAAATTTTTTTAGATTTTTAAAATTATTATTATTCATTTGAGACAGAGAGAGAGAAAGAGAGAGAGAGAACAAGCAGGGGAAAAGCAGAGGGAGAGGGAGAAGCAGACTCCCCGCTAAGCAGAGAGCCTGACATGGGGTTTGATCTCAGGACCTGGAGATCATGACATGAGCTGAAGACGGAGGCTTAACTATCTGAGCCACCCAGACGCCCCTGTTCCCCAACTCTTGTGAGGAATAGCCACCCCTCCTTTCTCCCCAGTGTGTTCAGATGATCATTGTTTGGGAAACACCACTTAGGGGAGGAGGGAAGAGCACCCTGCTGCTTTCCATCAGCTGGGAGAGCCTTAGGGTAAGCTAGCTGCTCCCCGGCCCAGGCTGGGAAGCCATTCTCCAGGGACGCTGGCAGCCAAGTTCAGGTCCCTCTTCAGGCACATACTCAGTGGGATGCCCCGTCAGCTCCCCAGGGGGTCCCCCACCATCGCGAGCACGCACACACCCTGGGGTGGCCAGGGAGCTGTGCATTTCCCTACCGACAGGCAGAATCAACCACAGAAGGCCTCAGGCACAGAGCAGGGGCAGTCTGGGAGAGTGAACTGCCCAGCTAACCAGGAGTATCGCCCAGGGCTCAGGGCAGGTGTTCTCCTCCGGTGCTGCATCAGAACCAAGGAGCCTCGGGCAGGCAGGGAGCGCTGAGCACGTGGGACTTGCGGCCGGGGACTGGCGTGGACCTGAGAACAAGAGATCTAGCCCCCAGCTCAGTGCTTTTCAACCTACCTGGGGCAACGCTCAGCTTTTGTTTCTGAGTACCAATCCCGTCGCGGACCTGTAAACTACAATACAATTAGTTTCATCAGAAATTTTTAAAAAGCAAAAAATATAAAATGCAAGCTCATTGTTTTAAATCGGATTCCAAAGATTAAAAACTTGTCCATCGCACTGCATTGACCTAAGTGCTTATTCTTTGTATCTGTACTTAGCTCACGTGGACAGCAAATAGTGTCACCCAGCTCCGAGCATCAAAGTGATTAGCCCTGCTCTGGGGCGAGCACCTCGGCTTCCTTTTAATGCTTTCAGACCGCTTCCTGCTTCTGATGCTTCATGTTTATCAATTAAGTAGAACTTAGCAGCTTGACATTCCAGGGTGTCCTCCACATGGTCGAAACTGCCATTCCCTTTATCTTTTCCTCTCTCATTCTTTTGGCGGATCATTCAGTCCACCCAAACCCTAATGAGCGCCTGCTCTGTGCCAAGCCCAGGCTGTGGCACACAGGGCAGGCAAAGCCCACTGTTCAGTTGTTTCCCCACATACACCTGCCCCCAGCCCAAGCCGCTCTCAAAGAGGGGCTTAGTTTTGCTGAGTCCACACCTTTGTCAGTCACCGCATGTCTGAATCCCAGGCGCTTTTCAAAGCTCTGTTGGAATGTCAGCTGCTCCACCAGTGATAACAGCTCTCATTAATCTGGCCTCTGTTGGCCCAGGCGTCTGCTAGGCACTTTACCTACAGCATCCCGAATATCCCCAGCAGCTCTACGCCCCTCCTGAAACTGCTGCTCCTTTCACTGAACAGCGGGGCTCTCCGGAAAGTTTCCTGATTCCACTTCCTGTTCTTTTAAATCACATTCAACTTGTTTTCCTTCTAAAGCCAATCTCTGCACCACTTTTTTTTTTTTCTTTAAACTTTGAGTATGACTTACATTTAGAAAAGAATGTGCACTTATATAGCTCAGGAAAGTAGCCGAAAACTCAATACACCCATGGAACCTGCACTCAGATCAAAAAATTCTAACCTATCAGCACCCGTGAAGACAGTCTGTATCACATCCCAGTTACTAGCCCTCCCTCTTCCCAAGAGTAGCCACCATCCTGACTTCTAACTGTATGGCTTAATTTACCCTGTTTTTTATTCATCTAAATTAAATCTAAAAGTACTTTTGCAACTGGCTTCATTTATTCAGCATTGTTTGTGGGATTCATCATATCGTTCATTCTCGTTGCTGTATCGTATCCCATCATGTGACTCTATTGTAGCTTATTTATCCATTGTACTGTGGGTGAGCATTTGGCTGCTGTGAACATTCTGGTCCATTTCTATTGGCAAGTCCACAAATGCATTCTGGCTGCATCCGAAACAGAACTGCAGGGACACAAGACTGTCAGAAGACACTGTGAACATCTTGAAAGGCACTTCTCATGTTCTACTTCTCATGTTCAATCTTGTTTGTGAATTCATTCATTCCCCTTACTAGATTATGCATGGCTCTTAACTGAAGAAATACTGTTTGGGTCCTGCCTCATTTTAACATGAGGGGTCTATCTAACATGCAACACAAGATAGAAAACTGGAGTGAGAAAATAGAAAAGAGAACAAAGTCAGGGGGAAGAAGGGATAAAGTGAATGCAGTGGTCTCAACTCCACAAGGGTTTAGGGACTTTGTACAAAGCTGGGCCACAAATGTGGCTGAGCTTCCTGTCGGCCTGTACAAAGAGGGAAACAAGTTACACACATGAGGCTCACAGGATAAATGTAGTGACTGCTGGGCAGTGAAGCTGTTTCTGGTTCTGAGAAGTAAAACCTGTCAGCCCGGCCTTCCTAAAGAGCATATTGTTTGACATTGAAAATGAAGGATCCAACAACTTCATTTTGTAGTAAGATTAAAAAATCCTGGATCTCTCTTAAAAAATCCTGTATCTCTCCTCATAATCTCCCATAATGTAGACATGACAAAGCACATTCACAAGCGACTATGGGAAGGAACTGATGCAAACAGATACACAATTCTCAAGAGATCTGACTTAACCTAAGAAAAACAACTAGATGCAGAGTGTGGTCTAGGAAACTTTAGGGGTCTCTGAGAGCTTCTCATGCCTGCACAGTCAAAACTATTTTTATAATACCACTAAAGTTTTTTGCCTTTTTTTTTTAAGTTTCAGAGGTAGAATTCAGTGATTCATCAGTCGCATGTAACACCCACTGCTCATTACATCATATGCCCTCCTTAGTGACCCCTACCTATTTACCCTATGCCCTCCCTCCCCTCCAGCAACCCTGTTTGTTTCCTAGAGTCAAGTCTCTTATGGTTTACCTCTATTTTGATCTCAATTTTTCCTTCCCCTCCCCTACATTCGTTTGTTTTCTTAAATTCCACATGAGTGAAATCATATGGTATTAGTGTTTCTGACTTACTTCGCTTAGCATAATACCTTCTAGCTCCATTCATGTTGTTGCAAATGGCAAGATTTCATTCTTTTTGGAGGCTAAGTAATATTCTATTATATATAATACATTTTCTTCATCCATTCATCTATCAATGGACATCTGGGCTCTTTCCATATTTTAGCTCTTCTGTACATTGCTTCTATAAACATTGGGGTGCAGGTGCCCCTTCGAATCACTGTATCCTCCGGATAGATACCTAGTAGTGTAGTCGCTGAGTCATAGTGGTTCTATTTTTAACTTTTTCAGGAAACGCCATACTGTTTCCCAGAGTGGCTGCACCAGTTTGCATCCCCAACAACAGTGCATTAGTGTTCCCCTTGCCTTTTACTTTTTTTAAAGATTTTAATTTATTTATTTGACAGACAGAGATCACAAGTAGGCAGAGAGGCAGGCAGAGAGAGAGAAAGAGAGAGGAGGAAGCCGACTCCCCACTGAGCAGAGAGCCCAATGCGGGGCTCAATCCCAGGACCCTGGGATCATAGCCTGAGCCGAAGGCAGAGGCCTTAACCCACTGAGCCACCCAGGTGTCCCACCTTTTATTTTTTTTTTTAAGATTTATTTATATATTTGAGAGAAGCGGGGAGGGGCAGAGAGAGAGAGAGAGAGAGAGAGAGAGAGAGAATCCCCAATCAGACTCCCTGCTGAGCATGAAGCCAGACACCGGGGCTCCATCCCAAGACCCTGAGATCATATCCTGAGCTGAAACCAAGAGCTGGTCGCTTAACTGACTGCATCACCCACACACTCCAGCTATCTTGCCTTGTTTCCTCTCATCTTCTTATGAATATGTACAGTGGAGTTTTCGAGAGGCCATAGGACTTGTGATAGAGCAAAAGATCAAATGCAGAAGCAAGTATTAGAATCTAGCTGTTAAGAGAATTTATTATGACAGACATTAATTTGCAAAATTATTTTTTATCTTGGAAAACAAATTTTTCACACAAAAATATGTCATATCATTCTATATATGGGTTTGCTATTAATATTCTTAAGTAAATTAGTAAACATTTTAAAATTTTGTTTTAATTTCTAATACAGTATCTACAGGCATAATCCACTTTGGGGTCCTCAAAACATTTTAAGAGTTTTAAAGAGTCCTAAGATCAAAAGTTGGGGAACCACTGATCTAGAGAAAGATTTCCCAAAAAGGATGTTATCCCAGAAGATAATCCACGAAAAATATTTTGTGATCAAATACATTTAAGAAATGGTAAGCCTCTTGGGAATCATCAAATTAGAAGCCAACAGGCCAAGTTTGCTTTAACTCTGTGTTTCCTAATGGTATCCGACCAAGATCCCTCTTCCAAGAGCTTCCATTATTGTCCTGGAGGCACACCGGGGCACCTCGGGATAAACTCCAAGGCCGTCAGGCAGTCCCCAAGAGAAGCATCTCTTACAGCCCAGCTTTTGTCAAGCCTGGGCAGCAAAGTCTGATGTGACACCTCTGACAACATGAAGACTGATCCTTTTATAAACATCAAGGCAGCTGAGCAGGACAGAGAGTTCCTTTTACCTCTACAAAGAGGTGTACCAAGGGCAGGGTCAAAGCCAGGACTAAGATCCCACTGAAGAGAAAAAACGGAGTCTGTTCCATCTGCCAAACAGGCAGGCGAGGTCCCAGAGTTCTCGACGACATCTTCCAGAGCAGATGGTCCATGCACTTGCCTCCGTCATAAAGAAATCTCAATTAAGCGCCCACAGAATGCCAGACTTTAAGTTACACAACTTCCTGGTGCCTCCTCCAAGGAAAATAGTGGCCAAATATACCCTGAATGAGTCAACTTCTTTTATTGGGTTATTAGCCGTAAGTCAATTAAATGTTAGGGAATGTCTACCAAAAAAATGATGCCTTTGGTTTCGGAACCATCAGTCCGAGTTCTTTTTGACAGTAATCACGTAACAGTGTCAGTTGTCCATTAAGCAAACTCCCAGTTCACAGTAATAAAATTATGTCATCAGGCAGCTCATCTAAAGAGAACCCACAATAATGTGCAAGGCACTCTGGGAAATCTAAAAACGAAAAAGAGGTGTCTCTTCAAAAGCATATATAATCTACTAAGGGGCCAGACAAAGCACCAAAGAGAGAGAGATAGAGAGAAAGAAAGAATTCTCACGCTCATTTCTGCAGCGGCTGGTGAGAAAGCTGGTAGAGCACGGCGACCAGTAAGTATCTGTCTCAACAAATTTGCTATTTACTTTTAAAATGTTTACTTGAACACAAACTGAGAAACGCCACACAATCGTATATCTTATCAAATAGAATCTAGTCAAATAGTGCTTCTTAGTGCGATTTAATGAGTTTATGTAGGATTTAAAAAAAAAAACACCACTGTGAATTAAAAATAGATCCTTTTAATATACATATTTTCACTTCTGTTAATTCAACACTGATTTCTACTATGCATGCACAGTCACTGGATTGAACTTGCTTCATATTTATTTATTTTCCAACATGCAGCAACAAGACGGCTAAGCTGAACTGGTTATTCTTAAAGAGTACAGTGTACCTTGTCCTCAGAGTTTTATCAACTCTAATGTTTCCAAAGAGCCCCATGAGGCTGCTCAGCACGCTGGCTTTTCACTGAAATTTCCTATTTGGAGGATGGCAAGACAGACTAGGATCTTCCCGGGTCTACTGGCTGCTTGCATTCACATCACAGCTTGGCTGGGAAAGCAGTAGATACTGAATAATAAGTAGATCTCCTTCAACCACAGCTGGGTGAGAGAGCTTCATTTTTAGAAAGTAAATCGAATCATGAAAACCTCCCTAATGGTGTGATTTGCTCCAGGGTTCTTTTGATACTTAAGAAGGGAAATATTAATCCTTGTGCACAGTACTCTTATATCCAGCTTCATAGAGTTTTCTTCTCCAGCCATCCTTCTGCAGTGAGGCAATTTATTGTACTTGCGGCAGAATGGAAAGCATGAAGATGTCTTTCATAATCGAGGTGGTGATAGCCTTCTCATTTCCTGCCAAATGGATCAGACCACACTTTTAACCCTATAGAAAGAAAGATGAATCAAAACAGGATTCACTTTTAAACTTCCTACCACTTCCCTCAACTGCAAACAAGCAAAATGACATCAGAATTGAGTTGTGCAATTTCCATGTAGTTTGAGACAGTGCAGGCAAGCTGCCGGAAGCCTGGGATGCTACGGCTGGGCAGCCGTGGCCGCCGTGAGACTTAAATGGCTCACAAATTGCCCCACAACAGGAAGGAAGCTATGTATCTGGCCTAGTCGAAACATAAATAATCATTAAAAAAAAAAAAAAAGTTGCCACAGATTACAAGAGTTTTGGTTAATAAACTGGAAACCTCTCCTTCTCACCCAACTAGGATCATCTGAAAGTAACTAACCATTTCAGCCACAAAGGGAACTTTAGAGCTTCTGGAATAAAGCAGAATCCTGCCTCAATTAAAATAGCTCTCAAGTAAACAGCCTTTATTCCCGCGAGGGCAGGGTTTAACTAGGTGCTTGGTCTATCGGTCTACAGGACAGCCATTGACCCTTGATATTCGATAGCACACTTGTCACACTTTTATGCCCATTTATCAAATGCACAAGAGGAATGTGCCAACTCGCAAAACGTATTTCGGGGTGAACTGTTAAAAATAAGTCTTGGGTGGCTCCTATAAAATAGCAACTTCTGTGCAACGAAAGGCACAACCACCTGCCAGCCTCTGCACTCAAAAGATTTCTTCCACCTAGGGCAAACACCCCCCCCCACACACACACACAATGGCACAGATGCGATTCTGTTTTGATTTCTAAGTTTACCTGGCGGCTGCACATTTTCTTGAATAATACCGGCTCGATTTATGGCTTGCTCCTTCTCTGAAAAACACAATAGAAAAACTGCTTTTACAAAGGTGGGGGGTGGGCCGTGGTGGTGGAAATCTTTCTATTTATGTGGGACAATGACATGGGACAATTCAGAAACAATATACACAAGACGCAAATACTCAAAGCTTTTAGGTTATGGACGTCAGATCCTCTAGAGCAGAAAGACTGGGTATTTTCAATAAGAGCAAAGAAAGCCGTACTTCAAAAGAAAAGCTCTCGACTAACATCTTTTCTCGGTGATCTCAGCATTTTGGAAAGGCAACAAAACAACAGAAAAAGAACAATTTTGAAAGAGCTGGTGGGCGTGATATTATGAGGAGAAGGCTGCCGAGCTGAAGGAAGAAGCACAATGAACAAGAAAACGATGTAGTTTCTATGTCTCCAATGTGCTCCGCTGAAGGACTAGACCCAGCGCTAAGTACGCTGTGTTTCTGATAGGAAATAGAGCAGAAAATGAATCTTCGGGTGGGTGGCTTTGGTTTGGATAATTGAAGCTTCCCTAATTGATTGCAGGTGCTGTGCCAATTAGTAAGCGTGTTCCAGCTACAGCAGCTCAGCCCAACTCTTTGGAGATGTCCCACAGGCAAGGGCCAAGAGAAATTGGGCATTCTATGTCTGTGGGCTTCAAGCATTCTGACACATCTTTCTAAGTGGTTTAGAATAAACCATAGGTCTGAGAAAACAAAGACTTATTATTTTAAGTATCTGGACAAACAAATGGTGACTTTTTAGGGGAAAGACTGGGAGCCAAAGGACGTTTACTACTGAATTATAGTAATTAAATGTTGTAATCAGACCTTTGTCTTAATCAGGCTGACACTGTTTCTTAAAATCCACATTTAGCTCTTATTTAATATTAGGCTGCTTCCTTTATTCTGGCCTCTGGATTCTCATAAAGTTACAAGAAGCATAAAGGTACAAGGAACAGGGATTTGCCAAATCGAATATTCATTGAACTCGCTTCTCCAGTGATGTGACAGAAAGTCAATCCTAAGTGACCTACCTGATAGTTTTATCAACGCTAAGTTTGTGCTTTGGCAAATAAAACACTGGTCAATAAGGATTATGTGAATCTTGATATCTAATTCTAAGACAGACAGAGGGAAGACACAGCATAATGAAGCCCATTACAGACAATGGCCCGATGGTTTCCCTGGGCCTTTCTGAAAGTAGCAGGTAAGTGATAACCAAGACCCTCAGGACAAGCTATGCCAAAAATCTTCTTCCATCTAGAGTGGATAATGGAGCTCTCAGGTGTCGGATTTTCTAAAATAACTCCAACACAAAAGGTGATCTCATTTCCTAAGACATTAAACTCCTATAGGATTGAGCCCTCCTGTACTGTCAACATGTAAGGTTTCAAAGTAGATGTGTCTCAGATATGCTCTTAGAAAATGCCAACCAGTGAAAGACTACACTGCCATCTATGGTGCCAGGAACAAAAATAGATACGCTTTTCCATGCCTAAAAGGTCCATTTGCCAACATTTTGGAAGACGTGAATTTTTTTTTATTTTTAAAGATTGCATTTATTTATTTTAGAGAGAGCATGCACACACGCCAGCGGGGTGAGAAGCAGAGGGAGAAGGATAAACAGGCTCTGGGCTGAGTGCGGAGCCCAATGTGAGGCTCCATCCCACGACCCTGAGACCAAGACCTGAGCCAAAAATCAAGAGTGAGACACTTAACCAACTAAGCCAGCCAGGTGCCCATGGAAGAGGTAAGTTTTTAAAATAATAATCAATTGCCAGCAAGCTTTCTAGCCATAGATCTAAGAGAAATCAGACAGCCGGTGTATTGAACACATTCTCCAAGATGCGGGTACTGGGAAGACACTGGCAGACTGCCAAACACCAAAGGAAGTTGACTTTTGATAGCAAGGACAGAATGTCTAATTGTATCCTAACCTCTTACAATGCAACAGAAAACCAAGTGAAGAGAAAGGAATCCCTGTCTTCACACTTTCTTGCTAATTGCTAATGAGGTTCAAGAGAGGCTAAGGATTTATTTAAAATAGACCATAATATCTTTATAATCCTTGTCCTTATGCAACCACCTCTGTTTTTTTGACTGGGACAGCCAATTTAAACCGATTTGCTGAACTAGTTCCTATCAAGTGATAACCGGTATTAGCATCCTATCTACATTCCCTGGTTCTTTAATCCATTAATGTTTTATAAATATTCTAAAGCCAAAGCAGTCTTACATAAATTCATGATACAACACAAAGGCACTTTATAATTTGTGAATGCGGAATATGCTAAAAGGAAAACAAGTCCCTCCGGATTTAGCAGTAGGTCTTGTTGAAGTTGACAGCAAGTTTTTATTTTGTGATCATTAAAGAAACAGCAAGTGTCTAGAAACATCAGGAAAAGGGCAATGCTGAAGTCAGAGGTTTAACTATGTGAACAAGTCAGGATAAGCTAATTACTGACTTTTCAGTAGTGAGCATGTTTCTATCAGGAGTGAAATGATTAAGACGCAAACAGGCAATATTGGGCCTGGAGTTTCCTGAAGCCCGTTAGAAAAGGCCCCACTCCAGTGTCTCAGCAAGCCCGACTCTGCCCCCTGGTGCTAAGGCAGTGGTGTGATTTGAGTTTTAATTGAGGATCATTATCTCTAATCAGAGGGCCAAAGTGTTATTATTAAAACTAATAATGTGTGTGGGCGGGCTGATTCTCCGACTGAAGTGACATAATTCACCTACTAATTTTGAAGTCTCTGGAAATGAAAACATATCTTGATATTAAATGTCCGTACTAACAGCTCAACTGTGTGACTTGTTACTTTCCCATCCACAACCACGCAGCAAAGGAAGACACTGTTCCCCAGCGCCTGCTGACAGCTGACTGCCTGAGTGTGAGGGCTTGAGGCTTGAGCGCAGAAACGGCATCTAGAAACCAAAAGCAGGTGCAGAAGGTCAGGACCCCGGCGCCCTGCCCAGTGAGACAATGGCCTCAGGACCTCTTCCCGCGGTCTCCTTTTGGTCACAGACAGTTAAAAATAAAAGCAGCTTTTTAAAAATAAAAGCAGCTTGAAGCCTGAAGTAATTGGACAAATGGCAACATTTGAGTATGGACTGTATATGAGATAATAGCATTGTGTCAATATTAAATTTCCTGGCTTGGTGAACTGCATTGTGGTTATGTAAGAGAATGCCCTTGTTCCTAGGAAATCCAGGCTGCAGCATTTGGGAAGGAAAGCTCACAGAGTCCTGAACTTACTCTCAAATGGTTCAGCAAAATAACAGAAATAATTATACGTATAAGTAATTATGTATGTATATGTGTATGTATGCAGGTATGTACAAATCTGTAACAGAGCATTTTGGGGGAAGCAAATGCATCAAAATGTGCATTGATAAATCTAGGTGACAAATAAGCAGGGATTTATCGTACTATTTTTAGGTCTTTTCTGTTGGTTTGGATTTTTTTTTTAAATAACTGAAATACACAACTGCAAAACAAGTTTTTAGGAAGTCCTTACACTTCCTTGTGACTGTTCTGTGATTACCTCACGTACTTCATGTAACTTTGACTACTTCAAAGGACCTCTTTTTAAACAGTAAATAAAAAAATTAAAAATTACTTGTTCAGTGTTCCCATTCTGCTGCTGTTACCTCGACATGTCCTCTGTCTGCCTACGGATGGGGTCAACCAGGACCAGCAGCAGAAGGGACCCAAGAGCTGTGGTGGCAAGTGTGAACCAGTGGCTGAGGGGACCAAAGGGTCAATGGAGGCACCGACTCCTCCCAACACTAGAAACACTTTGGCTTCCTCATCAGAGAGTCTGGTTGAATCCAGGGAGCTCTGTAATGCCGGTTAGAAAATAAGACTTTAGTCTGTCCCTGTACTGCCCTGGACTCTCCAGTGAAAGAAATAAAAAGCATATTCCAGCACCTGGCACGGCATAGGGAAAATGCCCTTCCGAGGTAAGAAGTATTCCCAGGTCAAGCGATTTCTCACAACCCTGTTCCGACTCTGTACAACAGACTTCCAGCTGGGGCAGAAGGTACAGCAGTAAGGCGACCATGTGGGAGAAGGACTGAGGTCCCCTCACGGCAATCCCGAGATCCCGTACAGCCTTTCCCTCTGCTAGTACACACTCTGCTGTCTTCAAGGCATGAGAAACGGGGTATCATTAAGCAGCAGACAAGGCTGGGGAGTCAGGCTCTAGTGTCCACCCAGCAGTTAATGTGCTCAGTGACTATGGACAAGTCATCTAAGTGAGGGAATTGAAGGAGCATGGGTTTTCTGGCAAAACTCAGGATTTTATGCTTCTGTGCATCTACTTAAAGTTAAAAATGAACAGGATCACCGAAAGCGATCCTATTCTGTCTCATCTCACAGGCTGGTATAAAATACACGTTATTTTTAAAAGGCCATATTCAGGATCACAGTCTAGTTCTAGGACACAAAGCCAGATTAGGCTCTGAGCTACAGCAGCTGTACTCTCCCTGAAATGGGGGCTCTTCCAACAAGCCACGCCGTGCCAGCAGGATGAAAGCTAAAAAACATCACCTGGGATTCCTTCCAGGAGCACAGCAGAACTGTCCCCATACTTCTGGTTTAGGCTTGCTGACCACCAGTGCCAATGCCGTCTCCCCAGGGCTCATTTTGGACTCAAGTGTCATGTGCAGCACTGACCTTGTCATCCCTGTTTAACACTTAGGAAAGTCTGGCTGAGTTAGCGCAAGAGCTGAAGATCACACTGAATGTCAACATGAAATCCAGTAAGGCAGTCTTGTCAGAGCAGCTTGCCTGCTTTTAAGGCATAGAAGATCGTCTTGATTTTATTTTTAAGCAGCCTTCCCCTACTTCCCTGCTGCCTCAAGATGTCCCCTCCATGGCCCGTGTCCAGGCTCACCAGAATTAGTCAGACTGGCTCTGGTAAAGGGTCAGTGCTGACCTGACCCTCGGGCCCAACATGGGAACGTGGGTTCCTCCCTTGCCAGCCACAGGCCCTACTTCTCCAGGACCGGATGTCTGGCCTACCTTGTCCTGCACTTCCAAGAACCGTGGCCTTCTCCTTGGTCTGCCCAGAGTCCTGGGGAATACAAATGTATGAAGGATGGTCGGGAGAGGAAGACCCAACAAGAGAGGCTAAGAAGGAGTGGCTGAAAGGAGCAAAAGAGCAAAGGCTAGATGACTGGCAGCAGGGGTGGTCAAAGCAGCTCAGGGTGTTTCAAGAAGAGAAACGCTGTCTTCCTTCCAAGAGGCCTCTCTTGGGCCTCTCACACTCACAGATGACCGCGCTTCCTGTGTTATGAAAATGGAAGTCATCACGCGGAAGTGCCCACAAATTCCCAATATCGAACCTTTATTTAGCTGCATCTGTACCTGCCCTTCCTCCTGAGCTGGTGGAAGAGGTGTCCTGCCTTCAGTCCAAGGCTTTCCGCCACCTGATCTCAAGATCCCCTACCACCTGTCACTCTATGGATTATCTTCATCCTTCTTTGTTCAGAGCCTTCTTGGCTGCCCCATGTCTCCCTAAAACACAACTCTTCCTAGGCCCTCTGACCTGCTGCAAATACACTCTTATCATTCTCCTCTCCATACCAACACCTTTAAGGAGCTAACCGTGCAGAGCAGCCTGCTCTCTGCCCACCACCAACCCACTGAATGTATTCTTAACAAGCTAACTTTGACCTTCACCTTCTTTTTCATAAATCTACTGAATATTTCTTATCTGTCTCCAAGAAGCCCAGTCCTGCTGACCATAACCCTCTTCATCAAGAGTTGTTTTCATGGGACTTGTGACTGCAGCTTCTTCTGATTTTAACCCTCTTGCCCTGGCCGCTCCTTCTCCATCCATCTCCTTCGATGGCTCTCTTTCCTCTGAACTAGCTCATCCTCCTCACTCGCAAAACCAATTCCTTCTTGTGTTTCTTAGTTAATGACCAGTGCCATCATCTACTCTACTGCTGGAGCCTGGAAACTGTCATTCTCCTTCGTCTCCTCCCTTCCCCTGTGGAATTTACTTTTTAAATACAACTCCGCAATTCAGTACTTCTCCCCAGTCCCATAATCACCACTGGTTTGGGCTAGTCACCTCTGCCGACTCTCCTGTGACCATGGCAAGTACAACCTTCCTCTATTTGGAAATCTTGTTGACTCCCAAGTGAGAGTGGATCCGATCGTCTCACTCTCCCAATTAAAATACTTCCATAAGCCTCCACGGGTTAGACGCTGGGGACAGCAGAGGGCTGTGGAAGTATTTTCATCAAGCAAGCAAGACGATCAAATTCAAAGAACAAATGGCATGACAATAGGCTTTCTCAACGGCCGTGGGGAAAACTGGAGGTTCTAGACATTCTTCTGACAAACAAGGATGACTTCTGCCAGTGACAAACGCTCCTGAAAGAAATATTATCAGATGCACCTCCGAATGAAGAAAACAGTGGAAAGGAGTGAGATGTAGAGCCTGGTGAGTAAAGAATGCAGGCAAAGAGAAACCATCACTGAGTGCACAAACCCTGCCGGTACTAGGTGATCGGGGAGGAGTAAACGCACAATGGTGCGTGTGGTACGAGGACCAAGGTGTTCTCCCCAGGTCTTTGTATATTTTCTAGGAGGATAAAGATACTGACTAACTTGAAACAGTAATCAGGAAAGAATAAAAATACAATGTAGAACTTTCAAAAGAATAGAAGAGAAAAAGAAAGCTTGAAGTTGCAGAAAAAGATAAAAAAAAGTTATAGAAATAGAAAAATAGAAAACACAAGGTAAGATGGGGCAAATAAATATATCAGAAAACATATATGAAAATGAACTCAATCCAACAGTTAGGAGAAATTATCAGATTGGGTTAAAAAATCCAGTTTAGGCTGGTTATGAGATTTGGAGACAGATGCCAAGGGGCCCCTGGGTGGCTCAGTCAGTTAAGTGTCTGACTCTTCGTTTCGACTCAGGTCATGATCTGAGGGTTGTGAGATAGAGTCCCGTATCGGGCCCCCACTCTGTGGGGAGTCTGCTTGCCTCCCTCTCCCTCTGTCTCTCCCCTGCTCTTTCTCACTCTCTCTCAAATAAATAAATCTTTTTTTTTAAATTTTTTTTTAAGATTTTATTTATTTATTTGACAGACAGAGATCACAAGTAGGCAGAGAGGCAGGCAAAGAGCGAGAGGAAGGGAAGCAGGCTCCCCGCCGAGCGGAGAGCCCGATGCGGGGCTCGATCCCAGGACCCTGAGATCATGACCTGAGCTGAAGGCAGAGGCTTAACCCACTGAGCCACCCAGGTGCCCCTCTCAAATAAATAAATCTTTAAATAAATAAACAAATAAAGTCAGGCGCCAAATCAAAGAGGATAAATACTAACTAATAAGAGGAAAATACTAACCAAAACAATGATGGTAACTCTAATATTGATAAAATAGAACTGGGGAGGAATGGCAGGGACAAAATGGACCCTTCATATAATGATAATTGGAAAAAAAAAGTCTCCAGAATATTCTCTATTGTGTGCACCTAATAATACGGCCTAAATATACCTAAGTAACAGAATTAAGAAGTTTGGTCTGGAATCAACATACGCAGAACTCTGTACCCAACGATGACAAATACTCACTGCAAGCATAGAAGGAACATTTCCAAAACTGACCTGTACTAAGCCACAAAGCAAATCCTGACCAATATCAAAGAATCAAAAACATACAGCCCTCATTCTTTAACCACAAATGCAAATAAGGTAGAAATCAGCAACAAAAGAATAACCAAAAAGACAACTGTGGCCACTGAGTGGAGAATGAGTTGGTAGCTGGGGCCTGGCAGAAGCAGGGAGACCAGCTCAGAGTACAAGGAGCGGGTGAGGGAAGTGGGTTGGATGACAGTGGGGACAGTGAGATGGACAGAATGCTCTTACCATCTGGTCTGGTTATGTACACCTGGCACCTAACACAGTACCAGGTACACAGTCATTGCTAAAATCCGAGTTATAAAAAATGCAAAAGAAGCTACACAGATTCTGGTTCAAGCCCTGAAACAAACTGCTGCTTCATCCATGGCCTGGTCACCAATACCTCACCTGCCAGGACCCCAGTTTACTGCCAGGTCCGACAGCCCTGCTTACATCTCGCTGTCTCACATCCCTGTCTTATGGCTCCTTATTTTTAAAACGCTTTTATGGGACGCCTAATATAAACCATACTAGGTGTTTCTATACCTATTATCTCATTTAATATACCCCCCCAACTTGTAAGTTGAGCCCTATAAACCCCACTGTTGGATGAAGAAGTGACTGAGCACACTGGTTGAAATCCCAGATCTGACTCATTGGCTGAGGGTCCTTGTACAGTCACTTAACTGTTCCATACCTCAGTCTGTCCACATATAAAGTGGGGGTGATAATCACACAGCAGCTACAAAGATGGTTGTGAAAACTACGCGGGTTAATATATATAAAGTGCTGGGGATACATGGCACAAGTCCACACCTTCATCGTTGGATGGACGAGCATGTCTCAGCCCATGCTCATCCTGGGCCGGGTGATTCTGTTGTGGGGACTGTCCTGTGCACTACGCACGTTTAGCAGCATCCCTGGCCTCTATCCACTAGATGCCAATAGCACCCTCACACCACCCCACTCCACCCTCAGTTGTGATGAGACAAAATGTCTCCAGATAGAACCAAACATGCCCTGGGGACAAAATCGTCCCCAGCAGAGTCACCGCTTTAGTCTTCCTAATGGAAATTTTCCCAGCGGGACCCAAAGCACAGCCCCTTGTCCCAAGTTCAATTCTAGATGCCTTAAGAAGACAGCCTGGGGCATGGATCCAGGCAGGATGATGGAACCA
Source organism: Lontra canadensis (assembly GCF_010015895.1). NCBI lineage: Eukaryota > Metazoa > Chordata > Mammalia > Carnivora > Mustelidae > Lontra > Lontra canadensis. The sequence goes on from NW_022630995.1 coordinate 47,024,058, forward strand.
GATTATGCAGGGCTTCACCCCACCCTCTGTCTACCCCACATGTGGTGCCTGAACGTAGGCCGGAAGGCGGAATGCACAGAGCCATTTCAATGCTGAGTGATGAAAGAAGCTACCAGGCAACGTGACTGTGTACTTAAAAGGCTCTGCCTCCAGAAACCAAATGTTGTAGCATTTGTAACGGGCAGAGTGTTTACACAGAGCTTTTGCCTTCAAATCGCCAGGCTTTCAGACTCTGCTAATATTCTCCAGGGGGGCAGGGCTGGCCCTCTTCCATCTTCAAGATGATTCAGGTTTCCTGGAGAACAAAATGAGCCTCTAATGCCTAATATTTTCTCTCTGACAGATGGTTTCAGATGTATCAAAGTGCTAATCCTTGCTGAGGTATAGGTCTCCAGGAAGGAGAGTTTGGCTTTTAGAATGATAGAACTTGAATGATTAAGGAGGAAAATTACTCCCAGGATATTCACCATTGTCATGTGAGCAACCCGCTTAAAATGAAGGAAGACAGAAGACTCTGAAAAAAGACCTGAGGAAAACTCAAAAACCCAGGGTAACAGTTTAGGTCTGAAACATTTCCGCTTAAAGCTGTCTCTGGGAGTGGAAATGGAGTGCAATAAAAACACCTTCAGGCTCAGGAAGATTAGGGCTCCGTCTGCCTCCCTCCAATACCACCATTTCCCAGCTCCCGAGTGTGGGAGAAGCCCTGCAGATACTGGGCAGGGCGGGAATATTCGCCTTCCAACTCACTAGCTCTGTGACCTTGGGCCTCTTATTCAACCTCTCTGAGCCTCAGTTTTCCATCTTGTGAAACGGGCATTAAAATACCTCGAAGCGAGGTTGTGGATATTAAAAGGTCCAATGTTATGCCTAACCTGACACGTCAGCGTTCCGCGAATGTTACCTGTGAGCATGAACTAGTATTTAGTGTCAACTTACTATGTGCCGACTGCTTTCGTTACCACCTGGGAGTCTCAATGGACACTGAACGGTCTTATTTCACTGATTACAAATAGCAATTTACAGATGCGGATGCTGAGAGTACGAGAGACTGAGTCACACTTGCCCACGGTCACAAAGCCGCACACAGCAGGACTCGAACCCGGGACTGCCTGACTCCCGAGCCAAGCTCCTTCCACGGCCCCACGAGCAGGTGTGGGTCGGAGGGGAGGGGTGTTACTGAGACCAGGCCACCGCGCGGGGTCACAGGTCACTCACGATACTCCTCCAGCCGCATGAGGGGCCGGAAGTAGATAGGGTAGAAGGCGGCGCCGATCAGGGAAATGAAGCCGCCGAAGATGAGCACCGTGCGAAGGTTCCGGGACATAGCGCCGGGTAAGGGGTTGCCCCGACCCGCTGAGAAACCCGCACACTGGTAGCCGCTGTTCACGCCGCCCGGCCGAGACCCCAACCGGAAGAGGCGGAGGAGCTTTCGCTTCCGGGCCTTGGAGGCGGGGCTAGGGGGAGGGCGGGGCGAGATCGTGCAGGGGTGGGGCCAGGGGCGTGGCTACGGGTGGGCGGAGCCGGGCGGGAGCCGGCGCGGGGCGTCGGTGCAGCTCACGCTTCCCTAGCGCTGTCTCTTTGGAGGTTGCGCCTGCCCAGCGCCTGCCCAGCGCCCGCGGCGTGGTGAATGGGGTTCTTGCTTGGCTGGATCCTACCGGCCCACTTCTGGCCCTTGCGCAGCCCGCAGCCCCGTTCCCCCTAAGTGCACCATTCTCCTGACCTCTTTTACCACCCCCTCCTTTATCAACCAGGCTTCCTCATTCTCTCCCCACCCCACCATTTGATTTTAGTGCCTTTCTACCTCAAGCTGCGTGTTCTCTGTGACTCGCTGATTTAAACCTCATAATATCAGTTGGCCCATTTTACAGATCAGGGAACCCCGGCTTGGCCGCGCGGCTTTGCACAAGTCATTGGGTCTCCTTGAGGACTGTTGGAAGAGATGAGAGACGAAGGGGCGACTCGCCTGCCCCAGGACGGCCTGCGGGGGGCTTCTAAACGGAGCCACAGGGACTTCTGGACCAAGAGTAGCAGAGGAGCAGTGTTGTTTCAACGTCGTCTAAACTACAGGGAGATTTGCTCTGACTCCGTTTTTCTATCCCCCTTCTCTCTCGCCATTCCCTCTTGCTGAATGTCTGGGTTACCAATGAGCTAGGGATAAATACGGTCAGTGCAACTCAGAGAGCCAGTGGCCAGTCCAATTGATGGGATCTTAGGGTTTTGCCTTACTGCCTGGGGTGGGGGCTACTGAGGGTAAACATCCTGTTCCCCTTCCTATGACTCCCATTCTCCATCCTTCTGGGTGGGCTATGAGAGCATATGAGCTACCCAGAGGTATTGAACAGCTGAGAGTAAGGTTCATTGGGCCTTCACTCAATCCTTTATAGATAAGAATGCTACCAGCAGCTGGAGGCTGGGGAGCAAGCCGACATTCATCCTGACCCTGGCAGTATTATTGAGTCTGGAAAAGATCTACGATCTTTCCAAAACGGTGTGGAGAGCACAGGTTTCCTCTCTCTCTGTAGCTTTGTAGTTCGGTCAAGCTACTGTATACCTCTGTGGTTCCAGAAGCATATAAATCAGGTGTTCGATCTGTCAGCAGATTTATGGACTAACTGCCATGCCCCAAACACCAGACAAAGTGCGACGAGGGACACCAAGATGAGTAAGATGTGACCCTTGCTCTCCGGGATCCTGCCACGTGGATGAAGAGACATCTACATAAAAAGATAACTAATGACCCGGCGCAGCTTGTTGCCAATGAGTGATAGGGTCCTGAGGGCTGCAGAAGTTCAGTGGAGGAAGACAGATGACTGTAGGGTGAGGCGGGGGCTGCTCCGAAGCTAGTAGGAGCTTGTTAGGGGGAAAACAGAGGACTTCCCTGCAGAGAGGGGAGCTGGGATGCATGCTTTCTGTCATGTGATATAAAACCCCAGGTGTAGTGTGCCTTTGTCATTTTAGCAGCTCAGCCTCCACTTATCTTTCTGTTAATCACCCCAGAATATCTTTTGGCAAACCCCTCCTCTCCCATCTCAATCCGTGAAACTGGGTTTCTCCTCAGTGCCCCCTGTACCCCAATGATTTTTTTTTCCAGCTCTGAGAGTTAAGTATATAACCAAGCCTAACCAAGCTCCCACACCACGAGGATCAATCAGGACAGGGCCCAGGCCTGATCACCCAGTATCGCTGCATCCTCCTGGCTACATGACCCACGTTGAGCCAGTCATAGTGTTTTCCAGCTGCTGGAAATCTGATTGAAAATTTGACAGGATTGGATGCTGGAATCCCTGGGCACCACCATTTAGAGATTGAGAATGAGGACAGTACGGCAGAAGGAAAGCTAGGGAGTGGAGAGAATCAGTTGCTGACGTTACATTTGAGCTCCTGGAGGCAGCTGTACCTGAAAGGGATTCGCCTTTGGACTTCCTCACTAACATGAACCAATGAGGTTCCCTCTTCACTGAAGCCAGTTTAGTTGTTTTTTCTGTTTGTTTTTTAACAATAGGAGTTCCAGAGGAAGTCACCACGAGTGTGATTTCATTTGCTTTAACAATTCTATGAGCTGCAAGTCAAGGATTACCCTATTTTATAGAGCAGGTCACTGAGATCCAGAGACCTTTCTTAGGGTCACACAACATTAGCTGAGCCAGGACCAGGCTTTGGTTTTCTTGATTCCTAATCTGACTGGCTTCTCCTCCCTGAGACTAGGCTGTCTCCATGAACAAGCTCTCCAGGATGGCTGGATGAGCCCTACCCACATCCTGAAAGCCAGGATGTCCTCATGAGCCACCAGCAGTGGCTCCAAGGCAGACATGGACTCATGTGGGACAAATTAACCACCCCCATCTCCAAGTGGCAAGTAACCTGGTGGCTTCTCTGTCCCCTCATGTGAATCTAAAGAGTTAAGTCTGACCGGTGGCCAGGCCACAATCTATACAGATACAATAATCACCTTATTCGCATGATCACACCAATAATTAGTTACCGAGCACTTGCTTGCCACTGAGTCCTACCAAATATAGGTTCATCTCTTTGGTCCCCATGTTCTCCTCATTTCTGAGGATCCCACTGACTCACAGATTCAATCAGCAAATACTTATTGTGTGCCAACTCCAGCAAAGCACTGCACTAGTTGATTGGGAACACGAAAAGGAAACATCAGCATTTGTGTATTTGACAAAGGCTTACTGAGCCAAGCACCATGTGCCAGGCACATTTCAAATGCTGGTGACTGCAGCCAGCAGTGAATTAACAAGAGAGTCTGTTGTCCTCATGGCATCTCTAGTGTGGCAGAGGGATAAGATGCGGCAGTGGATAGTAATTGCTTTTTGGTCCCTCAACCTTCCCTAATAATAGCTCCTGATTCTGCATTTGCATAGGGAGGAGCTGGGGGCAAAGTAAGAATGACGAGCTCAATAGCTACTAAACGGCTGAGCCAGGATTCGAATCCAGTCTGGCTGGCTCCGGAGACCTGTGATTATCACCAGTGTACTCTGCCTTGCAAAGTCAGTGAGTTCATATTGTCTGAGTGCGGGTCCAATTCCAACCTGGTCCAACTGTTTCCTTTCTCCCAGAAATAAGAATTGGGAGTTTGGTGACTCTGGGACAGACAGACAGTACTGTTGCTGTGGATTTCTTCCACTGCTGATGTCCTGATGAGATGATTGCTTATCTTCCACTTGCCTGTTATCCTAGAGATTTTTTTTTTATCCCCCCTTGCAGTCTTATTCTCCGTGGTTCATTATATTTTGCAGGCCACCCATATACTTCCAGTAAACTCTTTTTGGATTTTAGTTTGTCAGAGTCTATTTTGGTTGCATACCAACAGAAGACCTCATAGATGCAGAAAGTCCCACAGTCACCTCCAACATGTGGCATAGACAAGGGGCCAGGGACTTCATAGCTATGCTAATGTTTGCCAAAGCCGAAGGAAATTTGGATTGGTGGGGGAGAGGTCTTTGCGCAAAGGGGGAGAGAGCTCAAGGGATAGAAGGAGACAGGATGCAAGTCAGATATGTCAGGAGGCCTAGGGTGCATATTTTCATCTCAATCACTGAGAAAAAAAAATTGGTTCTGACTCCTATCTGGCACATTTCTCCTTCTTCCCTTGGATGTGAAGATTGAATGCTTGCAGGGAGCAGACCACCAGTGGTGGCTCACATGGGGTTCAGACAGACATCAAAGTTAATCCGCTCTCTGATCTAAGCAAAATGGTGATGAGGGTTTCCTGGGACAGCAGATCCACTAATTGTGGCACTGCAGCCCGGCTGATGTATTTTTAGAATATTGTGAATTTTCATAAAGTACATTGCTTTCTGCAGGCAGTCAGACTAGAAGCTTGGGGTTTGGAATAGAGTGGGATCTAATGCAGGGTCCTCTGGATCTGAACTTTTAAGAATGAGAAAATAAGGACAGGAAACACTTCCCTGTTTTTATCAGCCTCTGTGACTCTCTGAGTGTCTACTTAGCTCTATAAATATTTCTGATTTCGATCATTTTTCAAGCTTTTCTCCTTTGATCTGTTCTTTACATCCAAGAGAGTTCCCCAAATATCTGTCTTGGCTTACCTCTTACCACACCATGCACCCTATAGTTTTAACTAATCTCTTTATGACTTTGTAGGGGCTAAGAGAGGGAGGGCCCAAGGTGGGTCACTGTGGCATGAACATTATTTTGAGTTAAAAGGAATCAGGGGTGCCTGGCAGCCTCAGTCCATGATGCTTTGACTCTTGATCTCGGTTGCGGGTTTGAGCCCAAGGTTGGGTGTAGAGATTACTTAAAAATTAAATCTTAAAAAATTTCTTTTAAAAAGCTGTCTAGGGGAGCCTGGGTGGCTCAGTGGGTTAAGCCTCTGCCTTAGGCTCAGGTCATGATCTCAGGGTCCTGGGATCGAGCCCCGCATGGGGGGTGGGTGTCTCTGCTCAGCGGGGAGCCTGCTTCCCCTTCTCTCTCTGCCTGCCTCTCTGCCAGCTTGTGATCTCTGTCAAATAAATAAATAAAATCTTAAAAAAAAAAAAAAAGCAGTCTAAACCTAGCAGATTCAGGAAAAGGTTTTTTTACCTCTTTCTCAACTGCCTGCCTGTACCAGGAAGAACACTATTAATAAAGATTCTTCTTTACCTAAGAAACTGATTTGCATAACAGGGCACCTTTGTTTTCCAAAGATTTCTTCTCACCTTCCTGCTAGTGGTCCTTCTCACCTCTGTGTCATTGGATCCCTGTCCATCTCAGCTCCTGTGTCACTTCCCCTCATAGTCTTTGGGATTTCCCTGTGTGGATTCCCATAACTATTCTATTAAATTTGGTTTTCTCTTGCTAATCTGTCTCATGTCAATTTGATTCTTACTCCAGCTCAAAGGACCGTGAAGGGCAGAGTAAATTCTTCCTCCCCAACGACTTCAGGAGCTGCGTGTCTAAACCAGCCTTTCTGATGAACTCCAACCTCCTGTGCCTGGGAAAATCCTCAGGTTCAGGACCCACTTGCTTCTGCCCTCTCGCCTTGACTCTCCCCGTGGCAGGTTTGGTTAGAGGCATTATCAGCTCTTCCTGGCTGTGGCTTCCTAACTCGCCTCGGGGTGCCATCCCCTTCCACCATTAAACTGTCTCATTCATGGGGTACCTGAAGATTGATGGAGGAACCAAAGCACCTCTGGAAACAAAGATCTGGTTCATCACCGTTTTTCTCAGAGAACTTCAGGTTCTCCCTAAAGTATGAATTACTCAGCCTGGAACTAGGGTTTTTTTGGTTTTTTTTTTGTTTTTAATTTAAATTCAATTAATTAGCATAGTATATTATTAGTTTCAGGGGTAGAGTTCGGTGATTCATCAGTCTTATATAACACCCAGTGCTTGTTACATCATGTGCCCTCCTTAATGTCCATCACCCAGTTCCCACATCCCCACCACGCCCCCTCCCCTCCAGCAACCCTGTTTGTTTACTATGATTAAGGGTCTTTTATGGTTTGTCTCCCTCTCTGATTTCATCTTGTTTTATTTTTCCCTCACTTCCCCTATGCTCCTCTGTTTTGTTTAAATTCCACATATGAGTGAAATCATATGGTAATTGTCTTTCTCTGATTGACTTATTTTGCTTAAATGACACCCTCTAGTTCCATCTATGTCATTGGAAATGGCAAGATTTCATTCTTTTGATGGCTGAGAAATATTCCATTGTATATATATACCATGTCTTCTTTATCCATTCCTCTGTCAGTGGACATCTGGGCTCTCTCCATAGTTTGGTTATTATGGACATTGCTGCTATAAACATTGGGGTGCAGGTGCCTCTTTAGATCACTACACATATCTTCAGGGTAAATACCTATTAGTGCAATTGCTGGGTCATAGGGTAGCTCTATTTTCAACTTTTTAAGGAACCTCCATACTGTTTTCCAGAGTGCTTGCCTTCCCACCAACAGTGTGAGAGTGTTCCCCTTTCTCTGCATCCTCACCAACATCTGTTATTTCCTGACTTGTTAATTTTAGCCATTCTGACCAGTGTGAGGTGATATCACATAGTGGTTTTGATTTGAATCAAATGTTTTGATTGTTGAATGATGTTGAATGATGTTAAGCATTTTTTTATGTGTCTTTTGGCCATTTGTAAGTCTTCTTTGAAGAAATGTCTGTTCATGTCTTCTGTCCATTTCTTGATTAGATTACTGGTTCTTTGGGTGTTGAGTCTGATAAGTTCTTTATAGATTTTGGACACTAGCCCTTTATATGATAAGACATTTGCAAATATCTTCCATTCTGTTGGTTGTCCTTTGGTTTTATCTACTGTTTCTTTTGTTATGCAAAAGTTTTTTTTATCTTGATGAAGTCCCAATAGTTCATTTTTGCCTTTGTTTCCCTTGCCTTTGGAGATATGTCAGGCAAGAAGTTGTTGTGGCTGAGGTCAAAGAGGTTGCTACCTGTGTTCTCCTCTAGGATTTTGAGGGATTCTTGCCTCATGTTTAGGTTTTTCATCCATTTTTAGTCTATTTTTTGTGTATGGTGTAAGGAGATGGTAGAGTTTCATTCTTCTGCATGTGACTGTCCAATTTTCCCAACTCCATTTGTTGAGGAAACTGTCTTTTTTCCATTGGATATTCTTTCTTGGTTTGTTGAAGATTAGTTGACCATAGAGTTGAAGGTCTATTTCTGGGTTCTCTATTCTGTTCCATTGGTCTATGTGTCTATTTTTGTGATAGTACCATATTGTCTTGATGATTACAGCTTTGAAATAGAGCTTGAAGTCTGGAATTGTTATGCCACTAGCTTTGGTTTTCTTTTTCAACATTCCTTTGGCTATTCAGAGTCTTTTCTGGTTCCATACAAATTGTAGGATTGTTTGTTCCAACTCTATTAAAAAAGTTGATGGTATTTTGATAAGGATTGCATTGAATGTATAGATTGCTCTAGGTATCATAGACATTTTAAAAATATTTGTCCTTCCAATCCATAAACATGGAATGTTTTCCCATTTCTTTGTGTCTTTCTCGAATTTTCTCATGAGTTCTATAGTTTTCAGAGTACAGATCCTTTGCGTCTTCAGTTAGGTTTATTCCTAGGTATTTTATGGGTTTTGATGCAATTGTAAATGGGATCAATTCCTTAATTTCTCTTTATTCTGTCTCATTGTTACTGTATAGAAATGCAACTGATTTCTGTGCATTGATTTTATATCCTGCCATGTTGCTGAATTCCTGTATGAGTTCTAGAAATTTTGGGGTGGAATCTTTGGGGTTTCCACATACAGTATCATGTCATCTGCAAAGAGTGAGAGTCTGACTTCTTCTTTGCTGATTTGGATGTGTTTTATTTCTTTTTGTTGTCTGATCGCTGAGGCTAGAACTTCTAATACTATGTTGAACAATAGTGGTGAGAGTGGACATCCCTGCCATGTTCCTGACCTTAGGGGAAAAGCTCTGTTTTTCCAATTGAGAGTGATAGTCGATGTGGCTTTTTATATATGGCTTTTATGATATTGAGGTATGTCCCCCTACCCCTACACTATGAAGATGTTTAATCAAGAAAGGATGGTGTATTTTGTCAAACGCTTTTTCTGCACTTATTGAGAGGATGGTTCTTGTCCTTTTTAAATTAATGTATTGTATCACATTTGATTTGTGGATGTTGAGCCACCCTTGCAGCCCAGGAATAAATCCCACGTGGTCATAGTGGCTAATCCTTTTTATGTACTTTTGGGTCCTATTTGCTAGTATGTTGGTGCAAATTTTTGGATCCATGTTCATCAGGGATATTAGCAAATTTTTGGATCCATGTTCATCAGGGATTTTTGGTGGGGTCTTTGTCTGGTTTTGGGACCAAGGTAATGCTGGCCTCATAGAAAGAGTTTGCAGAACTCGTGTTTTGATCCACAAGCCATTACTGCATCTGTGTGTCCTCAGCTGAGTGGAATAATCTATGTCTACATTGCCATGCTCTGTGCCTATGGACAGATGTGATCAAATCAACATGGACATGTGACCTAGAACACAGTCAAAGGTCCCAAATCTCTGCCTAAATGGGAGATGGACTGACCCAATGAGATTCTCTGCCTCTAGAATTTCAGCTGGAAAGTCAGGGAGAATTGGGAGATTGGCAGAGGGAGTAGAAGTTGGACAGATGCACAGGGAGAGACAGTAGCAGCATGGGGGGAGCTGTGAGTAAGTCATGGTGATAAATCAGCAGAAGATGTGAGAGCAAAGTTTGGTGAGTAGATGCTATTCCCAGGCAATGAGAGAATTGCCTGGGAATACCAGGAAGCAGAGAATGAGGGAAGAGAATTAACATGAAGATCTACAGATCCCTGCTGCTAAGAAATAACAAGCTACTGTAAGCCCTAAGCCTGCCTTGGATCCATTTATTCATTCATTGTTTTCTACCATTTTCTGTTGAACATCCAGCATATGCCAGACCTCATTCCAAGCATTAGATGAAGTCCTTGCCCTTATGGATAAAGAAGTAAAACAACCTCATAGATACAGAGAACTCATTGGTGGTTGCCAGAAGTGGGTGATTGGGGGAGGGCAAAATGGGTGAAGGAGGTCAAAAAGTACAAGCCTCTAGTTATAAAATAAATAAACCATGGAGATGTAATGAACAGCATGGCAACTATAATCCAGAATACTGTATTGCATATTTGAAAGTTGCTAGGGGAATAAACCTTAAAATTTCTCATCACAAGAAAAAAATTTGTCACCATGTATGGTGATGGATGTTAACTAGGCTTATTGTGGTGGTGATTGTTTCATAATTTATACAACTATTGAATCATTATGTTGTACACCTGAAACAAATATAATATTTCATGTCAACTGTACCTCAATAAAAAAATAGACTAAAAAATATATGGGACAGTTTGACATTTCTTACAAAATTAAACATACTCTTACCATACAATCGAGCAATCACACTCCTTGGTATTTACCCCCAAAAAAGCTGAAGACTTGTGTCCACTCAAAAACCTGCACATGGATGTTTACAGCAGCTTTGTTCACAATTGTCAAAACCTGGAAGCAATCAAGATGTCCTTTGGTAGGTGAGCGGATAAAAAAACTGTGCTACTTCCAGACAATGGAATATTATTCAGTGCCCCAAAAAATGAGCTATCAAGGCATGAAAAGACATATTGAAGAAATTTGAGTGCATAGTACTAGGTGAAAGAAGCCCATCTGAAAAGACTACATACACGTGATTCCAACTATTTGACAGTCTGGAAAAGGCAAAACTATGGAGACAATAAAAAGATTAGTCATTGCCAAGGGTTAAGGAAGAGGGAAGGCTAAATAGAGCCCAGAGGAGGTTTAAGGCAGTGAAAAAATTCTGTATGACCCCATAAAGATGGATACATGTCATTATATCTTTGTCCCCACTCATGGAATGTACCACACCAAAAGCGAACCCTAAGGTAAACTATGGACTTTGGAGATAATGAACTGTCATTGTGGGTTCATAGTTTGTGACAAATGTACCACTCTTATGGAGGATGTTGATGATGGGGGAGACTGTGCATGTGTAGGGGCAGGAAGAATATGAAAACTCTCTGTACTTCCTGCTCAGTTTTGATGGGAGCCTAAAACTACTCTATAATATAAAGTCCATTAAAGAAATTCATGTTTTACAAAAAACTGGAGGAGAAATGACTCCAGATTAAAAGAAACTGAAGAAGCATTCCATAAGTAAGTAGGTAAGTAATTAAGTAAGTAAAGTAAATGAATGAATGAAGTAATGGAGTCATGAGTTCTAGGAAGAAAAATAGAGCTGGGTGTAGGGGCAACTATTTTTACTTAGATGTCAAAGAAGGCCTCCTTGGGAAGGTGACAGAAACCTGAATGAAGAGAAGGGGAAACCATGTGAATATTTTAAAAAGGATGAACAATCCAAGTGGAGGGTGGAGGGACTATGAGTGCTAAATCGCTGAGCCCACAGTGGGCTTACTCTTCAAAAAACAATAAGAAAGTTGATGTGGCTGAGGGAAGTAAGCAAAGGAGACAGGGAAGGAAAATTAGGTCTGAGGGTAGCCAGGCAAGAGCACTATGCCATGGGCCTCACAGGCTATAAAGGACTTAAAATGTTATTATGTGTTGCCTTGAAGGGGCACATGAACCCCACTGCTTATAGCAGCATTATTTACAATTACCATAATATGGAAAGAGCCCAGATGTCCATGTACAGATGAATGGATAAAAAAGATGTTGTATACATATACAATGGAATATGACTCAGCCATCAAAAAGAATTAAATCTTGACATTTGCAATGACGTGGATGGAAGTAGAGGGCATTGTGCTAAGCAAAATAAGTAAGTCAGAGAAAGACAATTATATGATTACACTCATATGTGAAGTTTAAGAAAAAAACAGATGAAAATAGGGGAAGGGAAGGAAAATTAAAATAAGAGTAAAATAGGGAGGCAAACCGTAAGAGACTCTTATCTATAAGGAACAAAGTGAGGGTTGCCAGAAGGGAGGGGGGCGGGGGGCATGGAGTAACTGGCTGGTGGGCATTAAGGAGGGCACTTGAAGTAATGAGCACTGGGTATTGTAGGCAACTGATGAATCACTGAATTCTACCTCTGAAACTAATAACACATTATATGTTAATTAAAAAAATGTTACTGTGTGTGTGATGGGGAGCAATAGGGGGATCCCTAGCAACCTTCTAATTCCAGTGCCTTCTGGGAAGTCCAGCTGCTCTATGGTTTTCATTCTATAAATTCCTGTCTCCTTTACCTTATCTATAGAGCCCCATTGTTTCCCATAAAACCCTTTTTTCAGAAGAGCAGAAATGAGTTTCCTTTCTGTCAAAAAAGGAGGCCATCCCCAATGCTATCGTGATTTTACCCTGAACACCCCTTTCAGCTTTGTTTTCTTCATCTACCCCATTTCTTCCCTCTCTCTAGAATGACTTTCTCCTAAGAGATTCTTTCCTCCCTCCTTTCCATCCTATTCTCCAAGAAAATTTCAAATCCCATTTGTGCAAGGGACATTTCCATGATCACTTGATGTGACATGGACTCTTCTCTCCTAAATTCCTGTTTGGATTATTTTTGTCCATATAACTAATTATCCCAAACTAACTGCTTAAAAAATTTAAAGACAATTTATTATCACTCAGAAATCTGCAGATTTACTAGGTGTCCTGCCTCACAAGATGTGCCTGGGGGCTGGGACAGCTGAAGTCACCTGGAGGCTTAACTGGACTGAGCCATGGAAGATGGTTCACTCCCATGGCTCAGCTGGAGCAGTTGACTGCAGCAGCCATGAATGACATCTCGTAGCATGGAAGCTCTGCCCATGAGGGAGTACCCCAAGAACATCTGAAGGAAGCCATTAGTCTTCTGATGGCTTAATTTTGGAGGGCACCCAGAGTCATTTCAACTGAATTGTATTGGTCAAAGACCAGATCGGGGGTCAGTTTCAAGGGTAGCTCTAGCTCTTGATGGGGGCACTGTTGAGAATTTGCAGTTCTCTTTCATCCACCATAGCTCCTGTGGTGCTTTTTTCCAAATACTGATTATAGCCTTTGTCACCTTTTGCCTCATATTATAATTATTTAAGTGTCTCTTTATCTTACCTAGTAGATTTTCAGCCCCTGATGAGAGATTACATGTTACTTAACCCAAATCTTTCCATGTAATAATAACAACTACCACCACCACATTTATTTATTAAGTGCCTACTATAGGTTTGACCTCATCTCATCAAACACATGATCTCATCGTATCTTTGCCCTGATAGGATAGACATTATCCCCACCAACCAGATTGGGAGGCTGAGGCACAAAGTGATTCAGCCTTGCCTAAAGCCAGATAATTGGTAAGTGGCTAAGCCGGGATTTGAACCCATTTAAAAGCTTATGTTCTTATTCCCTATCTTCTATTGTCATCTCACAATCTGTTTCCTCACCAGAGAAATGTGCTTAAGTCAGTCTGTGTTGGTGTTACGAAAGTGTCATTGAGCCAAGGCACAAAAGGGAAAGAGGTAAGCAAGCTGTACAGGAAGGGGGGGAGGGGGCGGTGGGGGATGGAGTGGTTGTCCGATGCTCCAGGTGGCTCCACACACGGTCCAGAGGATCAGTGCTGAGTGTCCTTCGCAGCCTACTATACAGAGCGCAGAGCATTCGGGAGCTCAGCAAGAGTGAGAGTATTTATTGGGTTTGAGTGCCTGATTCGAAACTTTCCTCCCAGATTCCAATTTTCTATCTGCCAAGATAAGTGATGGAGGTTTATGGTTCATGTTCTAGCACATCCACCCAGGCCCGAGAACTACAACTTTGAATTTCTGACCTGCTTCCTCCCAGCTCAAAGTGAATCTAGATTTACTTCTCATCAGGAATAAGCACCATGAGATCCTAGTTTTATAAGATTCTGCCTTTGTTCTGGGTATATCCGTCTAAGTGTACATGGCCCTTCTTTGCAGAGAGGGAGATACTTAAACCTACAGTAAGTGGAAATTTCACGTCCGGGCAGATGGCAACTAAAATCTCAATGCTTTTTTACCTTAAACCATCTCTTATACTTCTGTCCTATTAGAAACGTAAGGGCAGTGATGGGGCGGAAGTCTGAAAGGTCACCTCAGGTCCTGCCTTAGATCATTTGGGCTACCACAGATTGGGTAGTTTACCACAGATTGGGTAGTTTATAAACAACAAACATTTATTTCTCACAGTTCTCGAGGCTAGGGTGTCCAAGATCAGAGTGCCAGCTTGGCTAGGTATGTGCTTTTTTTTTCTGGTCCAAAACCTGTACCTTCTTGCTCAGTCCCCACCTTGTAGAAGGGGCAAGGGAACCCTCCCGGTGCCCTTTTGGAAGGCATAAGTCCCATTCATGAGGACCCTTCCCTCATGACCTTAGCATTTCCCAAAGATCCCATCTCCTAATACCAACACCTTTGAGGGTTAGGAATTCAGCATATGAATTTGAGGGGAAGACAGGACATCCAGGCCACAGCAGTTCCTCCATGCACATGTGAACAGTCAAAGCAAAAGATGCAGCTGAGATATTTTGGCCGCTCTCCCCCATAGCCCTCACACTCACAGGGCTGACCATCCTCTGCCCACATATGCACCATTCCTGAAGGACATCACCTCTGAATGGTGACCACACTCTTGGCCATTACAGAGCAGTGTGTCCTCGCTGCTTCAAGGACATAATTACAAGACCTTTACCCGCCTTGGGAATACAAAAGTATTTCACTGGTCAGCTCACATTCTTTATTCTTTGTAGTCAATTCTCCTTGCTTTAGGTATATTCCTGAGCCCCTAGAAGGGTATGACCTAGTCAGCCCAGGTCTGAGGACCCAGAGGACGTCCTTGGCTTAGTGCAGGATGGAAATCACAAGTCAGCTAGGAGGAAGTGAGAGCAGAGTTTTTAAATAGTGTAAGTGATAGAGTAGAGTGGACGGAGTGTCTAGGAGACTCAGAAAAGAAGCAAGTCTTATTGTCGTTTGGGGCTAGGGGTTATATTGGAAAGGGGGTCCAGGGTACATCTTCTTTTGGGCATCCAAAGTAGGGTGTGATCAAAAGCAAGTGTCAGGCATTATTCCACGAATCACTGAAGCTAGGGGGTGTTGAGGCCGGTGTCGACTGAGGTTTGTTTGAAGCTAATGTCCTGGAACATGCTTGGGATCCAGTTCTTAGATCTTATCATCTGTTGTTATCAGGTGTATAGATGGGGCCTAGGACGAAACTCAGAGAATGACTAACTTTCTCACCTTCCCCTGGAGTAGGAGTGTAGCTTCTCTGGTTTACTTAGATGCGAGGTGAAATACAGAACGAGAGTAAATGGGGCGTCACAGAAAAACAGCAGAAATACTGCCTTTCTAGGGGCATTTGGATGGCTCAGTAGATAGCGGATCAGCCTTCGGCTTCCGTCATGATCCTGGGGTCCTGAAGTCAGGCCCAGCATCAGGGTCCCTGTGTAGCAGGGAGTCTGCTACTCCTTCTGCCCCTCCCCCTGCTTGTGTTCCCTCTCTTGCTGTGTCTCTCTCTGTCAAATAAATAAATAAAATCTTGAAAGAAAGAAAGGAAGGAAGAAAGAAAAGAGAAAAGGAAGGAAGAAAGAAAGAGAAATGGAGCCTTCCAAAATGGAGTCCTGGGGCGCCTGGGTAGCTTAGTCATTAAGCATCTGCCTTTGGCTCAGGCCATGATCCCAGGGTCCTGGGATCAAGTTCAGCATTGGGCTCCTTGCTCAGCGGGAAGCCTGCTTCTCCCTCTCCCACTCCCCCTGCTGTGTTCCATCTCGCGCTGTGTCTCTCTCTGTCAAATAAATAAATAAAATCTTTAAAAGTAATAAATAAATAAATGAAATGGAGTCCCTTCTGTTTCCCTATCTCAGGTAAAAGGATACATCAGCCTATAAAAATACTGCCTCAAGACCCTAGGAAGTCTGAAATGATAGAACTCTGCCAAACAGCAGAGAAACCCATTCTGAAAAATGCGAACATTTTGTGTAGTAAGGTCAATGTCATTGAGTCATATTAACAGCAATATTATATAATGTGGACATTAGCCCTACTGAATATTTTCTCTCTGCTACTCCCTGCCACCTACCCCCATGACCACACTCTACACAGCAGCCAGGGCTAACTTTTAGAAATCAAAATCAGATTGTAGGACTCCTTGCTAAAGCATTCCAAATGCTTCCCAACACTTAGAACAATATCCAAGCATCTTACCATGTCCCAGAAAGTTCTAGATGATGTGTCCCTGCCTGTCTCTTCCACCTCCTCTCCCTCCCTTCTCCCACATTAACTGGTCCCAGCACACAAGTTTCCAGTTTGTTCTTGAACACATCCCATCTGATCTGGCCACTGGGCCTTTGTACTTGTACTTCCTTCTGTCTGAAATGCCCGGGGCCCCCTGTTGACCTGGTTTTATTTGTTAATTCAAGCATCTGTTCAGAAGGCATCTTGTCAGAGTGCTCTCCACCATCACCTAGTCTCCAGGAGCTTTCATTCCCCTTCACTCTCCCATTCGTCCCTCAACCCGCCTTGACCTTCACTCTAGAATATAAACACCATGAGTGCGGGAGCTTTCTCTGTCTCCCTGCTGTGTCTCCAGGACCTTCCGGAACATTTGGCACACAGTAGATGCTCAGTAAATATTTGTTGACTCACTGGTGATCCTAATTCCTTAACATTTTCCATGCATTTTAGAGACAGTTTTGCATGGGGAAGATACTCGGAAACTTAATCTCCCTTATGAAGGCAGGGAAAGACTTGCTTCTCCTTAATTATTTAATTATCTTCAAAGCGTGGAATTTCAGGAAGATTAAAAATCTTCCTTATTCTAGTTGTCACAGCTCCATGCTTCTAGGCCCAAGGGCAGGAGCTGTGACTCTGATACTGAGAGCTGGTGTCTGGCCTTGGGGTAGGGTCTGCATAGCAAGAAAGCATCCTCAGACTCTTACCACCAGCACCTTTGGAGCTTTTAATTAACAAGGTATTTTCTGTTTCTTTCTATTCATAGTCAGGATTTTGATGAACTTGTAAGAGGGAGCTCTGTTACGTGGAGGAAGTTGGAGGAGTACTTGGGGCTGAGAGGGGCCAGGGCTGCCCTTAACTGCCCGGTGGAAGAATCAGTGTTCCAGCTGCCTCAGCCGGGATCTCTGCTGGCCACACCCCGTGCAGGAGGACGGCGATGCACCGCTTGTTAGCTGCAGTGCGTAGCTGCACTTGCTGGGATGCTCTGCCTACCAGACATTTCCGTCTGTCTACAGCATCTTTATGGACATGGGGGTCCCCACGTTTTCAGCAGGGGAGGTCAGCAGGTAGCAGTTTGCTCTGGTGTTTTATCATTTGGGCACCTTCATGTCAGCATTTGGGCTGCATCCAGGCTGTCTCAGCACTTCTGAACAACCAAGGTCTGGAAATAGTTCATGCACAGAGCTGGCTTGTGAAGGCGAGAGAAGGCTTCTCAGCCAAGCAGCCATGCACATCTGACCACTCTCTACTCTGTGGCCCGAGGTCCAGGCCTGGCTTCTCACAGCCACGTGCTCCGGACCTTTCAGAGCCAGGGAAGGTCTGGAGCAAAGTTCAGCATTTAGATGGAACAACACAGTGAGAAAGATTTGGGTTTGAGTCTTTACCGATACGTCGGAGCCGCCAGGCCTCAATATCTTTACTGTAAAATGATAAATATTATCTACCCCACAGCCTTTTTGAGAAGAATTAATGAGACACTGAGCACAGTGTTTAGAATAGATCTCAGCTGTTATTATTTGGGTTCAGGTGTGTATATGACACCTTAACAAGCTCTCTGGGCCTCAGTTGCCTCATCTGTAAAATGGGGGTAATGCCTCATGGTTGTGTGACCATGAAATGAAAGTGTGAGATACATGGTCAAGCACTGTGCAAACGCCAATACGTTCCATCAGTGAGCTGTTTTCATTCCCATCCAGCCCCACCATGAAGTTAAGTTGACATTTTCTCAAAACCCCACACATGAATATGTCATCTGTCTTATTCATTAACAAATGTAGAAGTATACAATAGGGAAGGTTGTATGCAAATGTTGGGAAGCTAAAAAAGAAGCAGAAGAAGAAGGAGAAGAAGAAGCAGCAGAAGCAGCAGCAAATAGCATTAAAATAATTACTGCATGAGTGACTGGACTATTGTTCCTCAGGGGAAAATATTTCCCAGTTTGTTTAGAATAGCAAAAAGAGGGGAAAAAAGACTTCATGGTTATTTCTAATCTGTCTCCCCCAGGGAAATTAAACCTGAGTTATGGGGTATTTTTTATAAAGCCAGAGTCTAGTATAAAATGAACAAGTTAAAGAACTTCTGTGAGGCGAGCCTAAGGGTATTGGGACAGGCTGTCCTTGGGGCACGGATGTCTGGACTCATGTCATTCCTGCCACAGAACTTCCTCTTCCTTGTGCCCCACCCCACCACCATGGCCTGCTGGCACCTGGGTATGCCCATGAGGAGTTACCTCACCTAGCCATGTTCCAGTCCCCTTGCAAGGATGTCCCAAGCTCAGAGCTGAAACGCTGACAACTCTCTCAGCCCATGCCATTCCCACCAGCCCTCCTCACTCCTAGCATAACTGATGCTGCTAGGAGGACCACCGAGGCAGCTGGGCATTTGTATATTAAAGTAGCATGTTATTATACATAGTCTCATTTCTGTTTGTATATTTTTAAAAAATTATACCGAATACTTTTACAGGACTCTGACTGTTTTCAGCTTCATCTTTTGTCTTCTGTCCTATGGGCAGTTTCAAGTGTCAGGGGCATTTCTTATCTAAATCTCTCCAGCACCCCCTTCTTGAAGGAGAATCCTCTTCTCTGTAAGGACCCCATTCCACCGGAGGCTAACTCTGCCCTTCCCATTTACATGACCCAGAACTGATCACTCTATGGGTCCAACGCTCCTGGCTATTGTGACTGGTTCCAATGATTCAGACCAAGCAAATCAGAATCTTCCTGGGACTTTTTTCTGATGTTATAATCAGCAAAAGCCATATCTTTCCTCTGGGGTGGTTGGGCTGGGAGGGTTTCAGCCTGAGGTTGCTGGTAGCCAGGGGATGAGGGCCTGTTTGAGAGACAGGAGATCCCTGATAACATTGCACACTGGATCCAGCCCTTCCCGAAGCCACCTAGCCGGGCATTGTGTGAGCTAATAAATACCTTCCATGCTGCTTTTTTTGAATGGGTTTCTGTCACTGCTAACTGAAAACATCCTGAACAATCCAGTCATATTAGCCTTGTGTTTTGAAAATCTCAAAGACTTTATAGGATGGAATGAATGTGGTATAAAGAAATGTGAAATGGAAGGTAGCATGTAGGGTTAAGTTTGGAATATCCTTTTAAAAGAATACCTCTCATTTACTGCATACCTACTATTTGCGAAGCATTTTATATATTCTGTCTCCTTGGCTTCATACCACCATCGTGCATGTTGTATTATACCCATTTTAGAGGGAAGAAAATTGAGGCTCAGAGCAACCAACAGACTTGTCCAAGACCCTCAGGGAGAAACTAGTGGAGCCAGGATTTTGCATTCAGGGTTTTGGTCAAGTAACCCATATTGTACAGAGCTAAGCTTATTGCTTACTCCTTCATCCAGCACTTACTGAACATTAGCTATTTGGCAAGCATGGTGTAGGCACTGGGGATATGAAATTAATAAGCTAGTGCCTGTTTTTCATCTGTTTACAATCCAGCTGGGGAGACCCTCACTAGGGTCATTATTATGGGTTGAATCATATTTCCCCAAAGATGTCTTGCAGTCTTAACCCTTGGTAACTCTGAATGCAAGCTGTTTTGAGACTAGGATCTATGCAGAGATAATCAAGTTAAGATGAAATCATTAGGGCCGGGCCTCATCCAGCATACCTGGTGCCCTTATTAAGAAGGAAGTTTAGACACAGAGACACACAAGGTGAGTGCCATGTGAAGACTGAGGCAGAGATTGAAGTAATATCCTCTGCAACCCAAGAAACACCGAGGACTGCCCGCTGCTGGCAGAAACCAGGAAAGAGGCATGGAACAGATTCTCCTTGCAAGTTCTCAGAAGGAATCCATCTTGCCAACACCTTGATTTGGGACTTCTAGCCTCCTGATACAGCTGTCCAGGGTTCCACCTCCAGGAATCTCTATTTATTTGAAACTTGCCTAAGATTGATCTTCCTGTGGCCACCCAGCTGCTGCTGTGGGACGAGCCTCTGCTGCCATGGGACGAGCCTCTGCTGCCAGAGTCCTACCTTCTCCATCATGACAGCAGGACCCACCCTGTATGACGACTCTCCCTTCCCCTGTCCTCTCAACAAACTCTGGTCCTGAAGGCTACCAGGGGCCCTCCTGTTTGCTTTGGACCATAAAGTGCGGGGTGGCAGCTGTCAGCTAATGCCAGGGCGTCAGCCGTCCTTTATACTCAAAGGCCGTTGTTTCCAGGATGCAGGTCTCGTGATGTTGCCTTTGTGATTAATGTTGAAGCCATTTCTTGACGTAGTGTGTTTATAACATAGTGCAGGCACAAAGGCTTTGGTTGCGCAATGTGACAGCCCTTTAATCTGACCCGTCCTTACCATAGCTCATTCCTGGGAGTTAGGTAGGCAGTGCAGATAGGCAAGAAGGTGCAAGAAGAGAGGAAGAAAGTCTGAATTAATCAGTGATTTGCCTCGGGTAGGGTAGTGATTAGCTGTGATTTGGACCTGCTGCCTAGCATGTCCAGCATCGGCTCAAATTCCTTAATTTTCAGCTTTTTCACAATGCTGACAGGACTTTTCTAATGACGGGCATTCACCTGCTGATGTGTTTGGAGGGCAAAATACCAACTCATTAAAAGTGGGGAAGTCCCTACTACCTGAAGCTTTCCCTGTGGGTGAACTTCAACTTTCCATACTCCCGAAGGGGACAGTGTCAGTCATAATTATCTGCAAGTAAGTGTCCTCCTGTCAATACCTCAAGGTCAAGGCCCCAATTTTGCTTTTTTTTTTTTTTTTCTTCTTTTCTTTTGGTACCCTTAGGAATGTCCAACAGAGTGGGTGCTTTTGGCTTGCTGGTAGGCTTGATTGGTAAAAAAATTTAATATGGCCACAGTGTCCTTAGTTTATTATGTATGGTGGTTAAGACTTTGGGTTTTGGGGGTTGGGAGCCAGACAGCCTGGATTAGGATGCTAGCTGGCTGTGTGACTTTGAGAAGGTCAGTTAACTTCTCTGAGCTTCAGTCTCTCATCTGTAAAATTAGTTGTTAGAAAGCATCAGTGAGGTAATATCCCCGAAGTGCTCAGCATTCAATGGAAAGGCAGCCATGTTATTAGCTGGTGACTGGCAGAGGGCTGACAACCTGAGTTTGTTCAGTTCCAGAGCCCAGGCTGTTTCCGACTTGAAAGCTCAGCCTGACTTCCATTGGAATTTCTCTCCACCATGGGACAGTTTGCCACAACCAGGTGTAGACCAGCAGCCACCTGCTATAGGAGCCACACTGGACATTGCTACATCCTTTCCACGGATGCCTGAGCAGAGAGCCTGAGCCCCCAAACTTACAGCCAAGAAGCATCCCCTACACCCAACTAGTTGGTGATCCAAAAATCTCAGGAATGACATTGCCTCTTTGGGGGGATGGGTGGGACTAGAAGCTTTCCTGACTCCTTTCAGGTCTCTCTTCCAGGGCTTGTCATAGGCCCATGTTGTAAGGACAGGAGTGCAAGGAGGAAAGATGCATATTAGGGTTTTACTCTGCTACCTCCTCCTCCCCCACCCTGAGGCACAGGTGACTGTGGTCTCAGATCTGGAAGCAGGGATCCCAGCTACCCATCTGTGTTAGTTTCTCAGGGCTGCTTTCGCAAGGTACTGCACACTGGATGGCTTGGAACAGAAATTGATTGCCTCATAGCTCTGGAAGCTGGAAGTCCAAAAATCAAGGTGTTGGCAGGGCCAGACTGTCTGTGATGGCTCTAGGGAAGAATCTCTTCAGGCCTCTTTCAGCTTTCAGTGTCACTGGGTGTCTGTGGCCTTATTTGGCTTGTGGCAATAAGCTGCCTGGTCACCTTGTCCTCTTGTCTCCACATGGTCTTCTCTCTGAGCTCATCTGTCCATGTGTCCTGGTTTCCTCCTTTTATAAGGACACCAGTTGTATAGGATCAGGGCTCATCCTAATGATCTCATTTTAGCTTGATTACCTCGGTAAAGATTCTTTTCCAAAGAAGGTCACATTCTGAGGTCCTGCGGGGTTAGGACTTCAACCTAAGATGGGAGACACGATTCAATTCAACACACCATCTCTGCTGGTTAATTTTATATGTCAACTTAGTTAGGCCACTGTGACCAGATATTTGGTCAAACTTCATTCTAGATATTTCTGTGATGGCATTTTCTAGGTAAGACTAATGTTTAAATCAGTGGACTTGGAATTAAGCAGATTACTCTGCATCCAGTCAGTTGAAGGCCTTAAGAGAAAAAGACTGACTTCCCTGGAAGAAGAGGGCATTCTGCCTGCAATCTACCTTTGGACTCAGACCAAAATCCTTTCCTGGATCTTGTAGCCTATCCTGGAAGACTTTGGACTGGTCAAGCCTCCACAATCATGGAAGTCAATTCCTTAAAATAAATTCTCTCTCTCTCTATGATATTCTTTATATCTCATATAAAATATATGTACATATATATGTATGTATGTACGTACAGATGGGTCTATATACATGTGTATATACATATATCTGTACTGCTTATAGACATACCTATATCTACCTGTCTATATATACACATATATAATATATATATTATATATATATCGCAAGCAAGAGATAGTTGGCTCTGTTTCTCTGTTGGTTCTGTTCCTTTGGAGAACTCTGGTAGCGCATCCAAGGATCCCTGTAAACCAGAGGCCCTCCCTTCAGCCTCAGGATTTGGCGACTTGGTGCTACAGTTATGGCAAGGCTGGAGAAGCCTCACTTGGACAGTGGAGGAGGCCACGTGGCTCTCAACCCACATCACTGTAGACAAACGATCAGTCTGCCATTGACCAAGAATTTCTGAGACTTCCATTTTTATTATTCCCTTAGCAAAGGAAGGTTGAACAGTTCAGTCTCACCATGAACTGCTATAAGAGATGATGGGGAAGAAATGAGAAGAAATTTCTTAGCTTCAGAGGATAACACAGCTCTGGAAACCTCTCTCGTATACAAGGAGTTGGAGCAGCATCACTCTTTTAAAATGTTGCAAAGCATTTTAAAGCCTATCACGTTGTTCAGTGTTTCGTTACCCATTGCTGTGTAACAAACTGCTTCAAAATTTGGTATCCTAAAATTACACTATTGTATTTGTCCCTGATGCTGAGGGTCAGCCGTTCATGCTGGGGGGCTCTTCTGCATGATCTCTACAGGAGTCACTTATGCAGTTCCTGCCACCTGGCAGCATCCCTTGGATCTTAGCTCAGGCTTCTGTAACACAGATGCCACAGAAGTTGTGGTTTAAACAACAGAGATGTAATTCTCACCATTCTGCAGCCTGGGAAGTCCAAGATAGAAGTGCCAACCAATTCTGTTCCTGGTGAGTGCCCTTTTTCTGATTTGCAGAGGGACACCTTCTCACTGTGTCCTCTCATGGCAGACCCAGATGTTCTTCCATGTTCTTCTTAGAAGGGCACCACTTCCATTCTGAGGGCCCTACCCGCCTGACCTAACTAACTCCCAGAGGCTCTACCTCCTAATATCATCACACAGGGGGTTAAGGCTTCCAAATACGACTTGGGTGGGTGGGGAGGGACAAAGACTCAGTTTCTAGCACTAAGACTAGATGTTCCAAGATGGTCTCACTCACACATCTGGCAATTGGTACTGACTGTTGGCGAGGCTACTCTTTCCATTCAATCTCGTGTTTTCAACACCATTAGTTAAGGTTTCCTCCCCTGGTTGTTCTCTGTTCTAAGAAGGTGGCAGTGGAGACTTCAAGGTCCCTTAAGCCCTAGGCTTAGAAGTCACCAAATCATCCCTCCCGTGGTACTCCTTTGGCCAACACGAGTTACAAAGCCTTCCTATGTTCAAGACAAGGAGGAACAGAAGCCACCATTTGGCAGGCTGTGGTGCAAAGTGATGTGGCAAAAGGTTGTGTACGCACTGATGGGAGGTTTCATTACGGCCAACTTTGCAAACAACCTCCCACATTCACTAAGCAAATTAAACTATTGAGTGTAAAGAGTGAGTTATGTCTGGCTATGTCAAGGAAGGTGACAGCACCATACTGATCAACACCAGCGAACAGAGGGGCATCTCCGATGTGCCCTGACATGGCTCTATATTAAGCCATTTGATTGAGAACCCGGCATGGAAGTTTTTTTGGACTCTGCCTGATTCAGAGTCTAGTCTATCAATTTTTTTTCTTATGAAATTAGGTATTTGCTTCATCTCTGTTAGAACACAGCCAGGAGCATCTGGCTGAGCCTGCTAACTTATGTTCCTAGATTTTCCTTGGCAGAAATTAATTTTTTTTCCTTAAGAAATTTTTTTTTTTTTCTTTCTCAAGGCTGAGTCTTTGGGTTAATACTGGGGATCCACAATTCATAAATTTGTTCCTCTTGGTTCATTATTTCAAAATGAGACTTTTAATAGATTCCAAAGACTTAATAAGAGTGCTGCCTCATCACATAATGAAGTTACTGTGCACGTGGCTGACAGGTGGTAATTTATTATTATCCTTGTCCCTGATAAGAGTCATGCCATGCACAGTGGGTGCCTAATAAATATTAGCTATAACAACACAAACGAGGGAAGAAAGTTTGTCCTTTTGCGTCTCATCCAACCGTTCATAACACATCTTTCTATTACTACCATGTCTATTGTCTGTTAATTTTATCAATTATAGGTAGAGGGAGACTATAGCAGAGTGTCTTTATTATTGTTAGTTTAAATGTCCTAATTTATCCTGCCACCACATTTTGCTTACTGCAGCAAGTCACAATATTTTTCTGTCCCTGCCGTGAAAGACTGCATGAAGTAAGTTGATCTTGCTAACAAGAGATAATTATTAGCTTCCTCAAGAATATTACTGTCTATGCATTGCTAAGCGTGCCAGGAGGATTAATATTTCTATGAATTGTGGACAAGATGAGGTGGCAACCAAGAAAGATAGGGCTATTTTAATATTTGTCCTTGTTCCATTTGCATATCCATCACTGGCAATTTGTTAAGGCCGCCTGTGTTTCGGTCTGTGGTCACGTGGAGAATTAATGCCTCTCTACCACCTAGTACGCCCAATTCCAAAGTGAGAAGTGGACAAGTCAGAACATTGGACCGTTCTGGCATCCCGGGCTTTGCATCCAGGAGGAACTTGTACGCAGGCTGATGCTTTTCGGAAAAGTCGGCTGTGATATGGCAGATCCGCAAGCACAGTTCACTGATGTTCAAGGGTTTCTTCCTCACATGAGCAGAGCTGTTCTGGCACTAGGAATTGTACAGGTTTTTTGTTTTTTATTTTTTTCCAGCTTATTTATTTGTTTTTAATCCTTGTTGGGAGCAAACAAGGGAAGGCGAAAGGATTTAAAATTCCACAGATGATTGTCGATAGAGGTCAGTGGGGCTCATGAGACTTTGGGAAGCTAAGGGTCCAAAAGAAGCAAAAACCTCCTGACACATCCAAGCTTGTGTGTATAGCGATTACACGGGACACCCTAATCAGAGTGTATATATGGATGCATTAAATACACTGAATTCTCTGAAGACGTTTCTCGAAAATTCTATTTAGGAAAACTTCAGGAAAACGGCAGATTTCAAATGTTGATCTATTAGTTAATAGATGAAGTTTGGAATTTGGCTGTCATTCCTGAACATTTGTGGAATACCTAGTTTGGTCATTCACGGGTTCATTTCATCAACCAGCAGATAACTGTTGAAGGTCTCCTGTGAGTCAGAGGAGTGGTGGGCTTTGGGAATATCAGATGATTTGCTGTCCAGAGAAGGAGAAAGACAAGCAGGCATGCAGTTTCAATAGGGTGGAATTTATGGTAGGGCTCAGCACGCAGGGCTGTGTGCACGCACAGAGATGCCCCAGGCCCAACAGAGGGGTCTGGGTGGACCTCTCAGGAGGAAGGATCCTCTCTGGTGAGGCAGAAGGTGTGAGGAGAGGTGAGGCAGAAGGGATAAGCTGCTCCATGTCTGTGGCAATCAGACCCATGCTGTCAGCTTTGGCCGGTTGGAGGCTTGGCGGCCGTAAGAAAGGAAGTGGCATGACCAGGAAGAGCTGTTCAATGCTACTGTGCTTATAGTGAGGAGGGTGGAGAGAGAGGTATCTTAGGTTGGGCTGCCCAGAAGATGAGATGGGCTTCTTGGGCAGGCAGTTTCCTGAGGGGGTGTTCGCAGGCAAAACCTCCAGGAGTGTGTGGGAAATGTGCAGAGGGCGGGCAGAGATGTGGTCTAACCTCAGCCCAAACCCATGGGAGCTCTGGGGTATGTGGGTCAGCCTCCAGCTTCATTCTCAGGCAATCCTGGCCGTGGGCTGTCTGCCCCCAGGGGGAGGCGAATTCTCTCAGGGCTGGTCTCAGGACAAGGGAACAGCTGTGAGCTCTTACCCACCCCAGTCAGCAGACGTGGTGGGGCACAAGGAGCAGCTACTTCCAGAGGGAAGGGTGAGCAGGGTAGGGGGCTCTTGATGTCCTCCACATGGGGGAGATTGCAGCTTGCCATTGCTGGTAAGGAAAAGAGAATCAGTTCTTGTAATGGAAAATGCATTAGGCTTTCTGAAGGGAGGCGCTAAGTAATGGGTGAGAACTACAGGACATTACCGGCAGTTTGGCTGAGGGCAAGACCTAAGAGGTGTATCTATCAATCACAAAGAAGAGAGCCCCACAATTCAGAATTAATCAGAAGTAGAGGGAGTGGGATTTGAGTAACATTGAGGGATATGTGAGGCAAGGCCAGGATGCGGTTCTGTTAATGTTCTGAAAATAAATAATTCTCTCCTATTTCCATCAGAAGCGCTCAAGGTAATTTGCAAACATTTTCAGGCAAGTTTTCATGGGGCTGAACTGCAGGCAAAGCTCCCACTGACTTCACAGGAGTCTCTCAGGGGACATGCAGCAAGGTGAGGCCTTGGTTCTGGGTAATTAAGACTTATGGCCCCCTCGTCAGAGCAGAAATCCCCTCACATCATTGAAATGCAGCAGCCCTGAGCCTTGTCGCTTCTCAGTGGCCAGCGGCCATTAGAAGCCCACTCAAGCCATCATTAATTTTGCTATCCTTCACTTTCTGAAATCAGAGGATGACTTCACTTTGATTAAGAGGGACAGTCACGTTATAATCAGTGGAGCCTGTGCTGGTCTGTGGCCTCCGAGCTGCCCATTGCTGGTACGGCTAGTCCTCCAGGAAATAGGAGTTGGCAGAGATAGAGCCAAAATTACCATTGCTTCTGAGTCGGTGCAATTCTCCCCAGATGCCCCACCTGCACTTGTTTCTTTCTACATTACTGTCCTGTTCTACTTCCCTTCCTGTCCCCCTCTCTAAGACACCAAAGTGCTCGTAAGTGGTCAGACCTGGACAGGAAAAAATGTCTCTAGAACACTCTTCCGATCCACGCTCTGGATCGGGGTACAGAAGTAGAGGTAAGTGATTTAGTTGATGTCTATGAGACTTTACCATGTGTAAGAGGCTGTGCCGGCAGTTAGGAAGGAGACTAAGAATTCTGTAACTTGTCCCTGATCCTCCAAGGGCCTAAAATCTTAAAAAGAGGTACATCTCTACCCAGAGTAAGATACTGACCAGCTAGGCTTAAGCAGGACAGCTTTGGAGGCAGACAACCTGAATTTGAATCCTGGCTCTGCCACATTAGCTGAGTGACCTCAGACAAGTTATACAACCTCTCCATGCCTTGGTTTTCTCATCCATAAGATGGACATAACAATAATACCTACTTCATAGGGTCATTGTGAGGCATAAACACATTAATGAAAGGGTTTGAAACATGGTCATTACTCAACAAATGACAGCAGAGCAACAAATATTTATAGAGTATTGACTAGGGGTGCCTGGGTGGCTCAGTTGTTAAGCATCTGCTGTTGGCTCAGGTCACGATCCCAAGCTCCTGGGATCGAGTCCCACACTGGGCTCCCTGCTCTGTGGGAGGGCTGTTTCTCCTTCTCCCACTGCCCCTGCTTGTATTCCCCCACTCTCTCTGTGTGTCAAATAAATAAGTAAAATCTTAAAAATGTATAGAGAGATATTGACTGTGCTGAGTGCATTGTATCCCTTATCTCATCTAATCTGTAAACAACTTATGAGGTGGGTACCAACGTTATCCCCATTTCATCAACAAGGAAGGAGAGATTCAGAGAAGTTCAGTAACTTGTACAAAGCCACAAAGCCAGAAGTGACAGAGCTGGGATTTGTACCCAGAGCCAAGGCACTTAGCCATCATTCTATAATGTGTCTCCAATAAGAAAATTGATGAGGGCCCAATGCTTTAGGTACCCAGAGAACCAAGAGCTCCCTGGGAGCCAGGGCAATCAAGGAAGTTTTCTGCTGAGTCTTCCCCTGGCATGTAGAAGGCTGTTTATTTAATTGGCCAATATTTATCAAACGCTTAATGCAATCACACTCGAAGCTAGAGACACCGTGTGTAATACATGGTTTCTACTGGTAGTTTAAAAGGGAAGAGGGAAACCATCAAATGCTACAATAGCAGGGATGGGGCTCTGTAGGGCCCATAGCAGGCCCTTGAAGAGAAAGTGGCCAAACCCTTGAGAATGGGAAGATGTAGAAGAAGGGAGTGGGCAGGAGAGGACCGCCAAGGAGGTGAGGGCTTACGGCACAGTGGGAGCAGAGGCTCGGAGAGATAAGGTGACAAAAGGAAGCCCTAAGTGTTTATTTGGCTGAAGCCAAAGGTGAAAGTGGGTAGGATGGTAAGAAGTAACTGTAATAATCCATATCACTTGAATACTCACAGTGTGTTAAGCACATCGCACAATCTCTTTTATTCTTTCCCTGGAATAGGCAAACTATGGTCTGTGAGCCCAATCTGGCCCACACCTGTTTCTGTTTTTAGCCCACAGCTGACAATGACTTTTAAGGGTGAACATTGACCACAGATTTTGATGATTGGGAACACTAACTTTGAACATTCATTAAGCAAAATGTTAACTCCCTCCTACCCTCCCCCCAAAAAAGAATTTCACTGTCTCATTAGTAGACCTGTATTATTTTAAAAGTGTCCTTGATTATTATTATATTTTGAACTTTGTCAATAATATAAGCTGTGGAAATTTATTTTCTCTCTAGTTTTAGAAGTCCCTATATAATAGCCTTCATTTTGCATTTTGACCTACAAAACCTGAAATATTTATTACCTTGTCCTTTATAGGAAAAGCCTGCCAGCCCTTGTTCTTTCCAAATGCCCACAAGACATCATTTTATTTAAGGATAAGGGGACTGAGGCACCGAAGATGAACTGACGGGACTCAAGTCCCAGAGCTAAGACTGGATGGGGATAGGGTTTGAACCCTGGTAGTCTAGTTCTGGGCCTGCACTCTGAACCATACCTCCTCCCAACGTTCACAGAGCTCGGGAAACAAGCTAAGCACCTGAACTAAGTAAGTCAAGGGGAAAGGGAATGGAGGGGGACAAAACTGCCCAGATGTGGGGACCAGCAAGAAGGAGGAGGCTCCCCTCGCTGACCTGGTGTGTGTGGGCCTGCACTCAGGCTACGCGCACAATGGAAGTAAGCCTTTGTAAGTAAGTTTCCCAGAAAAGAACTTCTGATCAGGGGCATCTGACTTCTCTCTTGAATGATTGGGCTTACTCACAGGGTTGCAGAAAATGCAGGAGAAAGAGGGCTGGTGGCCAAGGGTGGGACAGAAGGGACGTTTGTTTGGTTTGGACTAGTGGCCCTGGGCCGGCTAGGGGATAAATGTGTGGAGATGCCCAGGAGGAGGAGGGTGGATCTCAGGGGCCAAGAGGACAGTTGGGGGCCGTTGGCAGTGGGGGGGTCGCAGCCTCCGAGAATCAGAATCCATACACTAAGGGAAGAAATTACTCCCTCTGTTAACAGGCATTGAAAAGTCTGCCTTCTTCGAGTGGGGGTGGGGGATAGAGCAGCTTCTTATTTTTGAAGCCCTGGGGCGGACTGGGGAGGGGGCCATGGTTCTGGGTTCAGGGGATCTGGGAGAGGGAAATGAGGTTCTTTTTGAAATGAGTTATCCATGTCATGACAGCTCGCGTCACACACATGCACACACGCACGCTACAAAGGATCTTAAAAGACATATTTTTCAAACTCCAGTGTGTGTATGATTTAGACAGAATTATCTGATTAGCTTCAGAGGCTGCTG
The DNA here is from genome assembly GCF_010015895.1 of Lontra canadensis. Classification (NCBI taxonomy): domain Eukaryota; kingdom Metazoa; phylum Chordata; class Mammalia; order Carnivora; family Mustelidae; genus Lontra; species Lontra canadensis. The sequence goes on from NW_022630995.1 coordinate 47,054,299, forward strand.
ACTTGAGCATGAAGATTTCCAGGTAAAAGCAGAGTGGAAAATGCTCAGTATAATCGAGAACGGGAGGAGAATTTCCTTCCAGTGAAGTTTCAAAACACAAAGCAAGAAGCAGCCTCTGATTACATAATTCTTACCTGGGAAAGTAAAAATCTTTGATTATCTATTTATGCCCTGCCATACTCAGGGCCCAGAGGAAATCAGGCAAGCCTAGAGGAAACCAGTTTCCACCTCTTCTCCCTCTCCTCTCTCTCGTTTCGTGGCCTCCGCAACCTTGACGAGCTGGCTTGCATGCACCGGGCAGACTCGGAGGTCCACTGAGGCAGAGGCTTTGCCCAGAGGCCAGCGCTGCCGGCGCCGGAAAGGCCAGAAGGAAGGGACCGGCGGTTGGTTTCTCTTGCCCACTGAGGGGATTCTTGGACACCGAATGTTTCCCCAAGAGTTCTCAGGGCTGATAAAGCAAAAAAGACGAGGAGGTGTGACATTTTAGAGGAAGTGATGGTTTATCGAGGTCCGGGTGGGGTGTGCCCTGTCTTTGCAATGTTTGCCTTGGTTTTCCTTGAGGCCAGTCCTGATCTGTAAGGTGCTTGTATGTAAATTATAAAAAGGTGGCCCTAAGAGGAAAAAAAAAAATATTAAAAAGGTGGCCCGGCTTTCCAGTCTCCCATCCCAGGGCAAGCCTGAGGTGAAGACTAATGAATGGCAGAGCAGGGAGAGGAGGCTTGCACTTGCCTCCTTGGGTGAGCCTGGTGGCAGGGCAGACAGAGCCGGCCCCCCAGTCCTGCGCGCCCTATTTATTCATTTGCAGAAAGAGCGGCATCTGGAAAAGGGGTGCTGCAGGCACCTGGATTTGGCAGTTTCAACTAATAGCTTCACGTGTGTCATCTCAAACACCGATTCGTCCTTTTCCTTGGGTAACCGATGTAGAAGTCAGCCTGGGGACACCTGTCATTTCCAGCCCCCGTTCTCCCGGCATTTGACCCTCGGAGGCACTTCGAGGAGCTGCAGCCACACTCGGAGTGGCTCACCCACTGAATAAATGATCCCTTTGGTGTTCTAAATGGAGCTTCAGATGGAATCAACAAGATCTAGGAAATTCATTAAAAGAAAGGAAAAAAAAAAAAAAGGAGAGGCAACCTGGTCCCCTATCTAATATGAGAATGAGATTTTCATGAGATGTCTTTCCAAGAGAAAATGCATGTGCATAAATACACAACAGCTGTGTAAACTAAAACAATTATCTCTCCTGATTTGAAGGGAGCATATATGTAGGTAGAGGAGAGATTGGTATATTTACCTCTGAACCTGATTTGATTTTAATATCATTCTGTCACTTATGAATAGTTCCCAAGTGCCTTGTCAGGAAGAGTCACTTATTAAACCACGGAAAGTGTCTTAGAAAAACAGCAGACGGCGGAAACTGTGAGTCATTCCCCAGAACCCTGGTGGCCCCCAGCACCACCGGTTTCTGCACAGAGCTAAGAGTTGTGCCAACAGGTGTTCATGCTTTCCTGGGCAGTCAGTGATAATCCCAGGGGAAGGAAGAGTCACAAGGCACAGCCTGGTCTGCAAGGAGTTCACAGCCCAGTGGGGAGGAGTAAACAGTTGTTTAAAATATTAGAGGAGATAAGGTTAAACCATTAGATATCAATTAGAAGCAGCTACCCCAAAGTTGTCCTGACAAAGTGTAGGTCTGTCTAGGGTGCATCAGACGGGAAGAGAGAAGAGCAGACATTAACCGAACCTCAGGACGCCAGGAAAATGTCGAGGCAGAGACATCTGAACAATGTCTTCCAGGATGAATACGGGTTTGAAAGCAACAAAGGGAGTCTTGGCACGGTCAAATGTTTGGAGACAGGACTGTGCCCAGCTAATAAGGACACAGTGAGGAATTCTGTGCAGCTGAACAGCATGGTGTATGCGAGAAGGACACAGAATGGGAAAAGGCAGGGTGACCGAGCCAGACCCCCAGGGACTGCGAGCCCCAAAGATTTTCAGGCTGAGAAAGGCTCAGGTTGGTGTTTTCGATGAGCTCTTCTGATGCCCTCTCACTGAGATTTGCCTTAAGGGTGATACGTGGTGATGGTGTTGTTTTTCTCACTGACTCAGAAAAGTAATTCACTTCCTAAAGTGTTTGGCTTCATCTCAGGGGGTGTTTAAACCCTAAAACACGCTACAAACTATGACTTGTGGGTGGTATCTGGGCAACCACCTATTTTTATAAATAAAGTTTTATTGGAACACAGCTGCATCATCCCATTCTCTAATGTCTGAGCTGCTTTTGCACCATGACTGATTTTGATACAGTGTTCAGTGACTGCAACTGATGACCCTAGGGCTTGAAATATTTATGATTTGATGCTTTGCAGAGAAAATCTGCTGACCCTTCCCCTGAATTCTTTGCCATCTCTCTTATCAGACCAGACCCTTCGGAGATCACCATGAAGGCTTGCCTCATTACTTTTTGTGCTGTTCACCTCTGTCTTTATCAAGTGGCCAAATCCAATTGCCAGTAGTGGGAAATGGAGTGGAGAATCATGCACAGAAGAGGCAGTAAGACGCTGAACACCAGGAAGCAGGTAAGTTTGCCCAACCACACCATTTCTGCTCTGCAGGGGTCCCTGAGTCTGAGATCAGGGACACCAGGTATATTGGTTTCAGCAGAGTTTAAAAACCTTTCACCATGTCCTTACAGGCAGGACAGAGCCAGCTAAGTGGTCATGTTGATGGTCAAACCACTCCCCCTGCCATATATAGACTACTGTGAGGACATCAGTCTTAGGGTGATCTCTTACGTGTTCCTGCAAGACTCCAGACTTACTCCTGTCCCATTCAGCATTTTTATTGGCATAAATACATCTGTCCTTTGGTGTTATCAATGTGGAGTTTGCCCATCTCTGGGGACTGGGGGGAAGCTCATAACCAGCATTGGTACGTCAACGTCAGTGTTCCTAAAAATTCTAGAAAAGTTTGAGCAGTGACCAAAATATGCTATCTGCCTGGGAAGCTGTTTCCTCTATGGGAGGAATATGAAGCTTTAGGAGGTCCAGCCCTAACATTGATAGCCCCTGGGTCGAGAGTACAGTGAAGGTCAGCATGCCATACCCCCCAAAACTTAGAAGCTATAAATCAAGCTCACAAGCAGATAGACAAAATGTGTTCTATCCTCCTACCTTGACAAATACACCTTCTTCACCACCTAGAAGCCCAGACTCAAATTCTGATTTCTCTGATTGCTGGGGGTTTTAATGCCAGAACATGGCAGCATGAGGAAAAGCAGCCCTAGCCCCCGGCCCCCAGCTCTTTACCCATCTTCTCCTTTCTGACCTGCTCTTACAGTCCTCAGCACCTTATCTCCAGTTACTTCCTCTACACTGGTTTGCCAGTTAAAACTGTCCTTTGTTGTCATTTATTGGGCTCTGCCCTCTGGCTTCTCTACTTATACCCAGTTTCTGCCCCCATGGCTGATTAATCTGTTTCCAGTCTCTTCAGGTAATCCCAGTTTAGTGCTTACATTTGGCACAGTTCCCAGCAATAGTGCTCCTGATGGATTCTTCCCAGGGCTAGGAAATAGAACCTGGCCAACTTTCAACTACCTTCCGGCTTCCAGGTCTTGCAGGATAACTCCTCTCCCTCATCACCACCTGAGCCGATGCCTCTTGAGCTTAATTACAGAGGATGAACACGTACTTCTGCAAACTCAGGGCTGCTGGGGGTGGGATGTATTCTTACCCACAAGTAATACATTTCTTTGAATGCTAGTGTTTTTATTTTCAAAGGGCCACGCGCTTTAAGAAAAGGTTTCAATCACTGAAATACGATTATACGTTCCAAAAAGTACGCAAAACAAATACACAGCTTAATGAATTATCACAAGGCATATGACCTCCAGGTAAGCAAATATCCAGGCAGCCCTACCCTCACCTCTTTGTGCCTCATTATCTTCTTCCTGAAGGAAACCAACCATTATTTTTAAACATATTTATCTATTTATTTTAGAGAAGGTGTGAGCTGGGGGTAGGGGCAGAGGGGGAGAGAGAGAGAGAGAAGCAGACTCCCCATTGAGCATGGAGTTGGATGTGGGGCTGGATCTCACAATCTTGAGATCATGACCTGAGCCAAAATCAAGAGTCAGGTGCTTTACCAGCTGAGCCACCCAGGTGCCCGAAACCAAACATTATTTTGACCACTGATGTTATTGTTCAGTTTTGACTGTTTGGGATTTTATGTAAATGGAATCAAACCCTATTCCTTTGTGCAGGTCTTTGTCCACCTAACATGTTTTTGGGATTCATCTATGATGCTTTGTGTAGTTCTCATCTGGTAATTTTCATTGCCGGGTGTCTATTATACAATACACCACAATTTACTTATACATTTCATTGTCGATGGGGGTATAGGCTGTGTCCAGTTGGTGGTTATTATGACCGATACTGCCATGAATACTCCTGTGAGTACCGTGGTGCTCCTGGATTTAGGATGGTTTATATCTAGAAGTGGATTACTGGATCCTGCGTTTTGCATATTTTAACTTAGTACTTCCAAACCATTTTCCAGAGTGGTTGAACCAATCTGTACTCCCACCTTCCGTCCACCTTTTCATGGCATTTGTTGTTGTTCTTCTCCATGACATAGCCGTGTTTGTTTCCATGTTCAAAAATATTATAAATTTTATGACCAAGAGGGGAAATGATGTTTCTGGACAACATACCAAGTTTACCCTGAGGTTTCCCTTATCCAAGTTGGAGGAGTTCAACCAAGCTACTTCCTAGAGCTTCTTCATTCAGGGTCACGACTTTCTAGGCTTTCATCAAACTGTTTAATATTTATGGAACAGCTTCCCCCCGCCTCTGCCCGGTATAGCATCTGAGTCATATTGGCTGAATGGGAAGAGGATTCGCTGTTGACCTTCGATCCATTTTGCCAAGATAGTATTTATCTGAACAATCTTATTTTGATTTACAGGTTCATCTATTTGTCACTTAGATAAGCTTCTAAGTCCTTTCGAGGAAATGGACCATATACTTCTTTAATACATAACTTTCTCATCTATAAGAATTCTTGGGACCCCATGGGGAGTAATCAGTATTTGCTAACTGACTGACTGGCTCAGTATAGCTTAAAATCCATCTTTATTTTTATATGATAGCTTAAGTGATTTAATGAGTGGCTGTCACTGACAAGGCACTTGGGGACTATGCATAGAATGACACAATAATATAAAAATAAAGCTTTGCTTAGAGACTGATACATAGAATTGCCTTCTGTGTACACATTGCTCTTTATGCTAGAGGAGGCAATTCTTCCTTTGGTCAAGAGCAGTGGCTTTCATTGATAAAAGTTAAATCAGTCCACATTCCCTTCGACTGCCTTATTTGAATACTTCCCAGATCAGGAATCATATATAATATTCATTTCAGCAATGAATATGCAGGAAGTGCTGCATCTCTTTATTTAGGGATTTTAAACATTGCAGTCATGTTCATCATGGTGACTGTAGGCTTTTATATCTAAGACAGACTCATTTCTCAAAGTCATATTTAAATATCTCAAATGGTAGTGCTGGCCTCTTGGGTTTTGCACAACATACAACTGGAGAAGGAAAGTTGACCTCACCCCAAAAATGTAACAAAATGGCGCAGCTGTGGATATTTCACGTTTAGGAAGCAGTGGGATGAGGGAGAAGAAGAAAATTCTAGGAATTCTAGGGAAGCTAAGTTTGCAGTGAGAATCTGGATGTTGGTTTCATCTTAGAGCAGAGTGTGGGAGTTGTTCTCTAACTTAATGATGCTCCAAGTGAAGTATACAATTTTTTTTCATTTGCATCTTTTGTAGGCAAGGTTTCTCTTCTGTTCCTTTCAATAATCTATATACCAAGTACTGACATTCCAGATGCCACACATAACAGTTTCATATCTATGGCTCTGTTCTTGATTTTAGATCTTAGGATTGTTCCATTCATTCATTCGTTTGTTTATTTGTTCATTCATTCACTTGTTCATTTGTTTAATTAGATGATCAGGCAAGAGATACCGAGCACCAACTATATGACAAGTGTTGTGCTTGGTGCTTGGGGTACAGTGATATGTCCTAATAGACACTATTCAAATAATTGTAAGACCTCATCAGTGTGAATACTTTGAAGGAGGAATGTGGTATGATGGAAATGTGTGTTAGAAGGATTTGACTTAGGTCTGGGAAGTGTCTTTGAGGAAGTGTTGCCTGGGCTGATATCTGTTAAATGAACAGATGCGTTCACTAAGTACAGTGGGGGAGGTGAGGGGAGTTTGAGGAAATGAGAACTGCTTATGCAAAGGCCCTGTGGTGGGACAGAGTATGACTTACATGAGGATTAGAATGACGGTCAGTGTGGCAGGGGTAGAGTGAGCACAGTGAGGGCAGGGCCTTGGGATCTTAATGGAGCTTTGCCCTTAAAAGCAAATTTGACACAGGGGAGAGGATAGGTGGAGGACAGGAAGAGATCTAATTTCACAGTGGGGCCTGTGGGTCTCAGAGATATATGAGGAAGAGGGTTTTAAAAGTTCTTATTCTTGCCTTTACACAGTCCCTGGTCAGCAGCTTGACTCAATTACAGGTGTCCCCTGACAGCTGTGAGCTGTCAGGCAGGCTGGTCTCCCAGGCCTGAGTGGATAATAGGGAGGATGCTCAGGGGTGGCAGAGAGACATGCTCCACTGGTCCAGATCTGCTCTCTCCTCTGCGCACAATGAGCTATTTGTGCAGGAAGCTCATGCTTGCTGCTTGCAGATCTGAATGTGTTTAATTGTAACGGCCTGACAGGGAAGCCTGGTTTTAACTTTAATAGAACACAAGGCACCCAAACAACTGGCATAATCCCTCCCCTGAAAGGTGATGTGTGGCTTTTGTGTGCTGGGGCTTCAATTTACAACGGAGATGAAATACAGCTAAATTCAAAATATAAACTTTTTGACTCCATTTATAATGCTAATAATAAAATGCATCATAATAGCCTTCTCAGCCTCCAGGTAGTCAACATTTGGAGATTCAAAAGATCTGAAAAAACATTTTTGGTTCAAGCTATTACAATGCCTAGCATTCTAAAACAATGATAAACCTTGAATGGGCAGAATTCCAGGCAGGGGGAAGGAAAAGGAAAGGCAACTATTTCCTGAACTTTGATCATGATTGTCATAGAGCAGGATTTCTCAACCTTGGTGCTGGGGACATTGTAGCCTGGATCATTCTTTATTGTGGTGGGCTATCCTGTGTATTGGATGTTTAGCATTATCTCTGGCCTTTGCGCATTAGAAGGCAATAGCACAGCACCCTGTCTTCCAGTGGTAACAACCAAAAATGTCTTCGGTCATTGCCAAATGTCCCGTGGGGAGCAGTCACTGCCCCCCTTGAGCCCCTATAATACAAGAGTTATAACTAAGACACTGAGTGCAGAGGGTTTTGTGAAATAACAATAAGCATTGCCAAAAATTGGAAGATTTACATAAAAGCTTTAAAAAAATTATACAGAATATGGCTAGAGGTTTTTCAACCTCAAATCAGCTTTCCTTCTCACACTAGTGAGACATGTAGCATATATATGAAAATGACCCATCGCAAGCCTTCCCCAAAACTCCCAGCAAAGGGGCAGATCCCTACCTATTCATTGAGGGGAGCTGAGCTTGTGATTCTGCAAGTCAACTTTGAAATTTTAAGTTTGAAATGCACAGCTTTCCCATTTCTTCCTTTGCAGAAGAATAAAAAAAAAAAAAAAATGGAAGCGATTGTTCGATCTCTGTGCTCTTGAAACTTTAAACATTTCTCCCCAGCTCAGTTTTGGTGGGATATGGGAAAGTATTAAGAGCTCTAATACAATCATTCAAATGCTTAGCCGGAGTTGGGAGGAATTAGAAAGGCTCTGTAAAATTTCCCAAGAGGATGAAGTCTCTGACAGGGGTCCGATGCCCCCCGTCCTCTGCGGGGACAGCTACCACTGGCCAGTGGGGTTACTACCGCCCAGCAGACCCAAGGTGTTTGGCTGCAGCCTCTTTACCATGCTATGTGTGAGTGACCTTGAAAATTGGCTAAATCTCCTTGGATCTCCACTGTCTTTTCTCTGAAAAGAAAAATAAAAGCGGTGACTGAATCCCTTGTCCGAGTGTTGTGAAGTTTAATGAGATCACAGTTGGGGAACCCGGCATTATCATTTGAAGAGTGTTACTTCTCACATTCAAGGCTGCCAGGCTTCCTCGGTATTTTGCCTATTTTCTTTTTGTTAAATTGGTTAGGTAGGCAGATGTTTCTTTTATATAATTGGAGAGGCAAGATTTAGAAATGTCACGGAAGTACCTGTTAACCACCCTAAATTTGAATCTGGGGAGTTGAGATTAGACATACCCAAGTTTAAACTTACTTTGTGTACATAAAAAAATAGATGAATTATGTAAATTTATTATATACACAAAATATGTTTAAGCTCATCTCTCATATGCATCATTGCTCTGTATATGCAATATATAAAAGAGATTCTATGTATGTATGTATGTATGTTTGTTTGTTATAGATACAGCAAATATCACTGAATAGATTTCACAGTACAAATAATAATAATAAAATACTGCCTAAAATATCGTCAATACCATGGCTTACACAATGGGAAAAAGCCTTTGGTAGTTTAGTTTAGAAGGTACAAGCAATCTGTACTAAAAATGTGAATGGAGTTAGAAGAATTTAGTTGGTGTGAATAACAGAAAGCTCCGGACAGAAGTCACTCCAGGCAGCCCGCCTGTTTATCTCATGGAAGGAGAATTTATCTCTAGCCCCTGGAGGAATACAAAGAGAAGGCTTGTCTTGTTGTGCCCTGTCGTGTTTTGTGGTCCATGCTGTGGAAGTAGGAGGATTAGGCAGGAAAATGTTGGTTCGTTTACATTAAGGCTAAAGACCTATCCCTGACTAGTGTTGAAATGAACCAGATAAACTGGGGGTTTGTCTGAGGGGGGAGAGCAAGTAATTATGGGAGATCAATATCTCTAAAACTGGAGCATGATTCTGGAACATTCCAGTGGCAGCAGCATGGGATGTTTGTCTTATGGAAGGAGGTGGGAGGAGAGACCTGCGAGTTTTCAATCAGAAACTCAGAAGTGTGTGCCCTGGACAGTAAGCTTTTCCTCCCTGTCCAAACTGATACTAATAACCCCACATTTGTGTCACTTGCAAAGCACATCCCCGGCCACCATTTCCTTGAATCCTCAAGACAATCCTGAGAGTGGCTGTCATCATTTTCAATGGGTAGAGCTGGCTCAAGGGAATTGTTCAAAGGCCCTCATTTGCAAACTGGTGGAGAACCAATTCTATCTCACACACCAACTCCCTTCTCTTTAAGAAAGAGAGATAGAAGGGAGGAAGGGAGAAAGGAAGGAAGGAAAGAAGGAAGAAAGGAAGGAATGTAGGAAGGAAAGAAGGAAGGAAGGAAAGGAGGGAGAGAGAAGGCAGGCAGCAGACAAATTCTTTTTAAAAAGAAGGTAAAATAAAAATTGAAAGCCATCAAGGCTCTAGGTGGGGTTTGGAATCAATAGAGTGGTTTTATTTGCTTCTAAAAAAGCTTCTTCTCTTAGACTCCCCACCCTTCCCTTTTTAATCTTAATTTCCTGATGGTGGTCTTGGGCTGAGGCTATTTTCCGTTTTAAAAAAGTAAGAAGGCCTATCTTCTTTATCAGTGGCTCTCTCTCACACTGAAACTTGCCATAGGTCAGTTGGCCACGTTTCCACGTTAGCTGTCGGGCGATGTGTTGCCAGGCTATCTGTACATGAAAATGGCCTCTCCGAGGAACAGGCCTGTCCTCCTGCGTGAGTGGAGTCCATTCTACCAGTTTTAAGATGCAGTGACCAGAAGTCCATTCTTGTAACTGATCGAGAACTCTTGGACCCCAAAAGGCAGGAATCTTCTGCCGATTATGGGGTTGCCCCACGCACCCCAGCAGCTGCGGCTTTCACTTCTTGTTTTTGTTTTTCTTTTCTAATTCCCTATTTTTTTTTTTTTTGGTTGGTTTTTGCCCTCCACTGATCTGGCAGACACATTTATACTTTCCAGAAAGGTATTTAAACCACTTGTGTTAAAGGTATTTTTTTTTAAGTGTCCTGTCAATGATGCAAACGATGCACTGAGGATATAATTTCAGAAAGTTAGAATTGTTTTAAAAACAACTTACTAAATGCTATTGCTCATCATTTGGCATTTGGCCCTTGCAATTTCATTTTATTTAATGCCACTTTTGATGTTCTTGATTTGAAATACTTCTTAATTTTCTTTTTTCTTTTTATTTTAGGTGGGCTCCCTGGCCAATGTGTTGCTTGAGCTCACGGCCTTGAGATCAAGAGTCACATGGTTTTCCTGACTGAGTTAAGCAGGTACCGCAATACTTTTTAACTTTTATTTTTGTCTGGAAGGCAGTATTTTTTTTTTTTTAATGCACTCCATTTGACTTTCTTCTGCTAACACCCTTTCTCAAAATATACTGGATTTCTACATAATTCACCTCAATTTAGATGTCTGCCTGCTTGTCCCTCTATCTGTCATCATTTATCCAATTAACAAATGCTGCTTAGTCTGGAAGGTGCTAAGATCACCATAGTGATCTTAGCTCCTAGAAGATGTCTTCTATTGTGTGGTCACTGTTGGGTATCACATGGGATTGCCTTTTCAAAGTGACACATTCATCACTCACCAACCTGCTGGTCCTTTTTAGGAGTAATTTTGCTCCCTCTCCACTTCACTCAGATTTGAGACAGTTAATTATTCAATATGTTTGCAAAGCACATTGGGTTCCCAAGAGAAAGTGTGCCACATAAATATATATAAATGAATAATTAATTAAAGTTTAAGCAGATTACTTGGTGAGGTTTTCCTTAACTGTCCCATTTTCCTAACGAGGTGTTTTGAAGTTCCGACTTCCTTTGGTACCTCGCCCCTCCTCGTTTCCTGCGTCTTCTCCCTCTTCTTCTTATTTTCCTCCTGTTTAATTCTTGTTCTCCTCTGTCCATTCTATCAGTGCCTACCACATTGCGGACTCTCGGTCAGTCAGTGATTTAGTGCCAGATCCACAGGTAAAAGCCTTCATTAACTTCAGCGGGTGTCATAAGCTCCTCGGAACTCTAGGGTGAGATTAATAATTAGATAATGAATCTAACGTACTGTAAAAACGAGAAGCCAGGCTCATGAAATGCTGAGCACGGCGCGGTGATCAGTAGTCAAGAAAACCCTTGTTTACTGACCCCTTTTCCCTGATCTGTTTCAAGTAAAACAAGAGATCCCTGATACTCTAAAAATTAATATAAATCAAATCAAATCCCTCCTGCCATCCAGACTCCTCTCAAGGGCTAGAACAAAACAAGGAGGTTGTCATTGAAGAGCACAGTTTGGAGGTTCGTTGGATTCTCTTTGAGGGAACAGCAGACTAATTTAGATCGCGTTTGAAGGAGCGGCATAATTGCTTATTGAATGTTGACGTTCAAATCCTAGTTATTCCTTTACCAGCGATTAAGGGGAATTAGGGAACAGTTCACATCCTCCCTGCTAAACCTGACCCAGTTTATTTACACTGTAATCGTACTTCAGAGCATGAGAGGTAAAATGAGCTGCTCTTATCAATTAATAGCTGGAGAAAAAATTAGATTTCAAGTTCAACATAAGAGCTATTTATTCCAAAGCACCTCAGAAATGAAGAGGGGCTCCCTGTTACACTGGAGAGAGGGGCTCTGGGTGGAGTGGAGGGGAGTGCTGAAGTGAATTTTTTTTTTCCTTTCCCTCTTAAGAGTTTGAATTACCGTGCAATCTTGGATTTTCTAGTGACCTGTGTTAAAGCCCTGGGGCTAAAGCAGACCTATAATGGATCTACTTCTGAATTGTTCAGCAGTATTGGAGTTTAAAACAGCGGTCGTGGCACATGCATATAATGAGGCCAGTGCTTCCTTCTCCATCCGAGAGGGCACTGGTCACAGCCCTTCACCACCGCTCAAAGTACAGAGGACAGCAATCTCTTCCTCAGCCCCCTCCAGGATTCTCCGAGGCAACCAGTTCTATCCTGAGCAGTCACTGAAGTTGCTCTAAGGATCTGAGATACCCGGTCAGTGAAAGACCCTACCCTCGCCCCCAAATCTCCCTGTCCAGCTTTGCCCAGCCCAACCTCCAGTGCCACATTCCACAGTCAGAAATTCACGTCTCTGGGTTCAGGCATTGTCTCACTTTCAAGCACCCCAGGGAAGTAGAACACATTCTCGTTATCAGTGATTAATAATTTAATGCTCATTCGACAAACATTTGTTGTTTGTTGAATTTATTCATAACATGAATTAATCAGTGTCAGGGAGTGAGAAGATGTATTGGAGTTGGGTGTTGCCTTTCTACTGGTAGCCCGACCCCTCTGCACCTCGGGAGGCTCAGCTGGAACACCGAGGGGTTGGATTGGATCCTCCAAGCCTCTTTTAGCCCCAGCACTGCCTACCTCTAAGACAGTTGTGGGACTGGGCATAGACCATACAGTGGGGATGGATGGAGGTGGTCCCTGGGCATGAGGATGCCGGGGAAGAGAGCCTGAGACATAACAGAATGAGCATAGAAACTCATCAGAGGGCTTGGGTCTTTTATGTGCTTTATATCAACCTGAACTCTTGGGTCTGAGTTCCAGAGCTCAGCTTAGAGTCTGGTACACAGTAGGTACCCAATAACATTGCATTAAAAAGTATAGGGAAAATGACAACACCTATATATTAGTTTTCTAGGGCTGCTGAAACGAAGTGCCTCAAACTGGCACAGGAATTTGTTTCACAGTTCTGGAAGGTAGAAGTCCAAAATTAAGGCACTAGCAAAGTCATGCTCCCTCTGAAGCCACAAGACAAGGATCCTTCCTTGCCTCTTCCAGCTTCTGGGAGTCCCAGATGTTCCTGGAACTTGTGGCAGCATAGCTCCAATCCCTGCCTCCATGTTCATATGGCCTTCTTCCTTCTGGGTCTTCACGTTGTCATCCCTCAGTACATGTCTATGAGCAAACATCCATCTGCTTGTCAGGACCCCGGTCCTATTGGGTCAAGGCCCACCCCACAATCTCATCTTCACCTGACTACATGTGCAAAGACCTTATTTCTAAATAAATATTTGTAGGCACCCAGAGTTAGAACTTCCAACGTATCTTTTTAGAGAACACAATACCACCCATAACAGGATTATTTCACAGGATTCCACAGAAATTGTTGAGACATTGAACTGAAATAGAGACGTGAAATGTCTTGGGGATTGGAAAGCATTTACACAAATGTGGGATAAAGAACTCAGCTGGGATTTGAGCCTGGTCCTTTCTGCTCACCTTTCAGCTACCCACCACAGGGACTCAGAAGTCCAGTTTAGCGGTGTGAAGATAAATAAGGGGAAGAGAATAGAAAACGAGGTCAAGGACCCAAGGATGAAATTCACTACCTTCGTAGGGTTGCCTGGGCTTCATTCAGGTTCCAAGTAAGTAAGGTGACCTCAAATACCCCATGTGCTAACCCAGTCTTTCCAGGACAGGACCCGTAGGCAGACAACACGTATTCGCTGAGGTCACACTGGAGAGAATGGAAATCACTGATTTATACTCAGCCTTATGTTTTTTATTATCATAGACTTGGAAGGTCACTTAATGAAGACAAGTTTTAATAAGCACCAGGAAGGCATTAAGCATTTTGTTATTCAGAAGACAGATATGGTTCCTGACCTCCCAGAGCATGGGTTCTAGAGAACACAAAGACTGTCATGTGTCTATTTTACATATTTTTCTTTTCCCTTTCCTTTTTAGGGGGGTTAGCACCAGGGAAGGGTTGCATTCTTAGGAACCACAAGTCTAATTTCCAATTCTGGGCTGAATAGTAATTTTTCCTGAAGGTTTGAATAAATCATCCAATCTGCTTCAGTTTCAACTATTTTCAGCATTTCTATTTTAATCATTAATTTTGGCTGCTTAGGACCCCGGAGACACTGAGCCCATTTGTGACTTAATTTGGGATGGGAAGGAGGCAGGAGGCAGAAGATGATGCACTGAGAACCAAACAGGAGAAAATGGGCTTGAGCTACAGTGTGAAAGATTTGGGCCAGATGCAATGAACACTTTCTCGTGAGTGACAACTGCAATTCTTTGGTTTGCTCTAGCCAGGTGGATGATAGAATTCGCACAATTGTAATTTTGGGAAGACAGAAGAGATTCTCATGTAAGAAAGAGAGTTTAATTTTCACTCTGATTTTACTACAAGGAGAGGAGTCTGATGAACTCTCCATCCTGGTGAATCATAGTACTCAAGATAATAAGAAAAGCACCCAACCCATCCTGCTCCCCTTTTTGCTTTGAATGCCAGGGAGCTCAAAGCTAATGAAATTATTCAGTTATCAAAGTAAGATTAGCCTAGGGCACTGCTTCAGTTAACCACTGTGGTCAACAAACCACCCCTAAACTTAGTGGCTCAAAGCAACAATTTATTTTTACCTTTCATGGTTCAGCGAGTTGACGGGACTCAGCTGGGCAAGTCTTGCTTAGGAGTTTTAGTCAAATGGCGACTGGGTTAGAGTCATTTAAGGTTTGACTGGGGTAAATGTTCAAGACGATTTGTTTGTTCACACGTCTGGCCCACATGATGGCTGGAATGGCTGGAAGCCAGCAGAGCATCTCTCTCCCTCCACATGGCTAGCTTGGACTTTCTCAGAGCATGCTGGTGGTCAAACTTGACCAGGGCAGCTGGCTTCCCCCCTGGGAGAAAATACCCTCCTTACTCCAGGGTTAGTATGGAAAAGTGCTTCATGGGTGGGGTCATCTTTGGAGGCATGCTACCACAGGTATTTATAAAATTTTTTTGTTTTTCATAATTAAAAAAATTTATTTATTATTTTTTTTAGAGAGAAAGGTGAGGCAGAGGGAGAGAGAATCTCAAGGAGACGCCCCACTGAGCCCAGAGCCCAATGCAGGGCTCAATGCCATGACCCTGAGATCAGGACCTGAGCCAAAATCAAGAGTCGAATGCTTAACCAACTGAGACGCCCAGCTGCCCTTCTATTTTTCATAATCTTATAAGGGATGTATCTTTCTTTGTGAGCCTCTTTCAGAAGTAGACAAGTATGAATAATATACAAATGGCACTTCATTCTTGTCTAGGGCTTGACAAGCTGCCATGTGCCCTCACCCATGCTTCCTTGATTGCCTTCCCAATGCCACATCAGTGGCCAGGTTAGTGACTTTATCCCCAACTTAACAGAGGAGGAGACTCGGGTTCAAAAAGGGTTTGTGACCCGCCCAAGATAACATAGCTAGGAGGTGGTGGGATGGCCTTGGACAGATGCTTTGACATTGTAATGTGTGTCCTTAACTCCATGAGGCCCTGACAGACATTTAAGTTTCAAACCCAGATATGATCCCCACCCCCACCCCCACCCCCCGCCACACACACACACATACACCTCAGGACACCTGTTGCCTCTCCACCACTGGTTGTCACAGCAGGAGTGGAGCAGAGTGGTGGAAGCTGGAGTCCTTGAGCAAATCAGCCTAAGCCAAAGTGGCTTGGCCCCCTCATGACCATGAACTTGAAGTCTTTCAAATGACTCTGTTCCTTCCTCTGTAAAATAAGGCTGCTGCTGCCCAAGTCATGAGGATTGAATGAATCAATGCATCAAAGCAACACTTGATAAGAACTTTAAAAAGAAATCTCCCAGGGGTGCCTAGGTGGCTCAGTCAGGTAAGCGGGGTAAGCGCTGCCTTCGGCTTAAGTCATGATCCCAGGGTTCTGGGATAGAGCCCCATACTGGAGTCCTTGCTCTATGGGGAGACCGTTTCTCTCTCTGCCTGCTGTCATGCGCCCCCCCCCACACACACTTGTGCGCATGCTCTCTCTCTCTCTCTCACAAATTAATAAATAAAATCTTAAAAAAAAAAAAAAAGAAAGAAATCTGCCAGCCAAAAGCTGTAGCAATAAGTAGCTATTAAGAGAACCCTGGTCTGGCTTCCTCTTCTCTAGGCTATTCTTGATTTTATATGGACCCCACTAAGTATCCATATGTGTACAGCTGATCTTGACATTTCATTTTACTCCATATTGTTTATTACCGGATAGACTGAAAGCTCTCAGTCGATATTAATGCCTGCCTAAGGATCGCGATGTCAGCAGCAGGATGCACTTACAAAATCTGTCAGGACTTGTAGACAGCACCCGGTTCTCCAAGGTCTCACGTGGACTCTCTTTCCTCAATTATTTACTCTCTCTCCTAGGTGCCCAGTCGATATCTGCCCCCCCCCCAACCCCCTGCTCCCTGTCCCAAGTGCATCTGTATATCCACACCCAACTTCCCTCCACCCCTCTTTTTCACACACATGTTCTTAACATGCTCACCCAAAGAGATCTTTCCAAGCACGGACACATGCCCTTGACATTCTGCCTCTCAAGGTATACAGAAATTTCCTTACACCCTCGGTATACAGACACTTCTGTGCTCACTGAGCCTAAAATATACCCCTACCATCCGAGGTCCCCTATGGATGGTGGGAGGAGTTTCGCAGCCACGGCCAGTGGGGCAGGGCTCAGACCTCTATACGAGTGAGGAGGCCCTGGACACCTAGCTGCCCTGCCCGGGGATGCTCAGTTCACAAGTCTTGCCACCAGTAGTCTGAGGGGTCTGGGGAGGGGATTTTCCCTCTTTCTGGGCCTGGTGGCAGCACAAACAGCCGAGATGCAGTCCAGGGCACTTGTGATAGCTGCTCCCTAAGGGGGCCAATGGTCCTGACTTGAGGGGAGGCTTGGCTAAGGAAAGCTGCCTGCTTTTTCCCAGCTCAGGGTCGGGGGAGAATTGAGCTGAATGTGCACCTATTCAGAAGGGCAAGGAGCCAAAAATAACTGGGAGCAACAGCATTTCATCTGACAGGCCCAGAAATAGAGCTCATTTAGGACTACACCAAGGCTACAGAGTGGGTGATTCTGAGACCTTCAGCATTCCCACAGAAATGCATGGAAAAAGTCCCAGCTCACACAAGGGCTTCTGTCCCCTCTTTGCACAACTTCTCAAAGCAAGGGTCCCATGGCCCACAGGAAAGGAGTCTGTAGAGTCACAGAGACATAAGGCTCACAAAGGATAGGGTGTGGGGATGAGGAGATGAGGATGGTATCTGGTGGAACTTTTTAAGGAAGGGAGGAACAGGAAGTATTTGGTAAATATGGAGGATTCAAAAAAGGAAGAACAGAGATAGGAATGGATTTAGGGAAGCCCAAAGCCTAGGTTTCTCAAATTTTTCATGCGAAAAATGGAACTACTAAATGCTGAAAAAGGGTTTTGTTTTGTTTTGTTTTGTTTTTGCTGCAAACAGGATTTAACTGGATCCTGAAGGTCAACCTTGGCAGAAAAAAAGGCCATGGTTTTCCAATGGGGATGGGCAGCGTGTTGCCTGACAGCAATCTTCTCTTCTGTTTTTGTTTTCTTCTCTTTTATGTTGATGTCAAAGGCAAATGTCACAGTTCATTTATCTTTATCCTGCATATCTGAAGTTGCAGAAAGGAATGGAGGGAGTGGGAGTGGACAGAATTCCAGAGAACTCTGGAAAAGCCAGGTACTAACAGGAAGGAGATGGAGAAGATGACACTGACTACTGAAGGAAAAAAAGGCAGAGAGGTGATAAGGGGGCAAGAAGAAAAGGAAGGATGGAAAGAAAACAAAATGAAGAAGGAAGATGATGAAGTCGATTTTATGGAGTGACTAAGTCTAAGAACTTTCTATGTAGAAGGCATGGGGGCAGTGCCCAGGGCCAATTAAGAAACAACCCCTGCTTCCAAGGAGCTTTTAATCCACTTGAGGAGAACAGGCCAACAGACTGACTAGAACAAGATGCAAGCTTAGCCAGCTGCCTAATGGAGCTGCAGGAGAGAGAGAAAGGACTGGTTGCTTTTTAACTGGAGGTCACTAGGGAAGGTTCTCTAGAGCTGGTGGCATTTGCCTGGGCTCCAAAGGTTTATGTAGGAAGGCAGTGGGCAGAAGGAGATTTCCCCACTCTTATGTGGTGCCCTCCCTGCCCTCTCTTCTTATAACTCAGAGATCAGGTGTCTCTGCACAGCCAGATCGCTCTACCTGAGACATCCTTGGGACCTAGAAGCGTGGTTTCCAAGGGCCCCTGCATGGACCATGACAGCCCGAAGGTAAGTTTCTACGGGTCCACAGCAAAATAAGAAAATGACCCATCAGGAGTTTTTCACAACTTATATTCAGTTTAAAGGACTTTTCTTTTACTATATTAGGTCCTTCCTAATTTTTTGATGGTAAAAATACCCTGTCTTTTGGATGAAATAATGTTGATAAAAGACAGCATATTGGGGCAGGAGGGTTGTTTGTTTTAAATATTTTTACTTGGCAAGTGAATAGTTGGCCAAATGCATTGGTCCCTGAGATTTTACAGATTTTATTTTTTAAAAAGATTTATTTATTCACTTATTTCTTTATGAGAGAGAGAGAGAGAGAGAGAGCGCGCGCATGCACGCAAGCAGCGGGGAGGGGCAGAGGGAGAGGGAGAAGCAGACTCCCTGCTGAGCAGAGAGCCTGACTTGGGACTTGATCCCTGGACCCCAGGATCAAGATCTGAGCCAAAGACAGATACTTAACCTACTGAGCCACCCAGGCTCCCGATTTTATAAATTTTAAACCATTTCAGCATCCAAGAACTACTGGCTTTGGATACCATTCTATTCCCACTGAGGCAAGAACGTTCAGTGAAGTTTCTGTCTTTTCCCTGCAGCCCTGACCCCCTTCCTCCAGACCTCTGATTGCTCCAACCCAGAAGCCTTGTGGAGGGAGGCTACCATCCTCCTTCTGGACTCTGTCCTGTTCCATGTTCAAGTGTGGTGTTGCTTTCTCACTGTCTCTCAGAGGGGATGGGGTAACGGACTCACACTAAGGCAGTAATGAGCCATACTGGATAAATACGGTCCCCAGGGACCTTCACAGTTTAGCAGAGCATTAACACTTAATTCAAACCAATAAATCGTAGAAGTGGGAAAGAATGATATTTTTGGAATGAACAGTCTTCTTCTATAATCAGACCACACCCTTCAAATTATTGAGACAGACAGCTGGAGAGGAGGCAAGGGCAAAAACTGATCCTGGCTTCTGGATCGAAATGTCACAGGCCGCTGTGAATAGAAATCCTGACCTTCTCTATTTCTGCCCCTCTCCAGTACAAAACTGATCAGTCAATCCCTCCATCCCCCTGGCCTGGGCCACAGAGCAAGCTGAACATCCCTTTTTGAGGACCAAAATTATGTTATGGTTAATCTTCTGCACGCCAGCTGCTCCTCACATTAAGGGATGACCAGACACCTCTGGACTCTGGAGCCTTGGGTGGGGCCTGATGCACAGTAGGAGCACAGCCGAAGCCTAGTCAGTCAGAGATTTGATACACCAGGTTAAAAATAGCCCAGTGCCCTACAGGGTGCCTCCACAGTGACGATAGTCAGGGAAATTCAAACTCACAGGCTTCTAAAACTTCAATTCCATGAATCCTGATTACAAACAACCGGAGGAAACCATTTCGTTCCCTGAAGACCAACTGAGTCCGTGGGCAATGAAGGGGGAGAGAACTCCAGAGAAGCCTAGGAAGACAGGTTCCAGAAATATTGTGAAGCCCCGTATCCTGGAACTGGCCAACAATTTTCCTTCTACATACATTAAAATGTATAATTTATACTTTGACCTGACTATATATATATATATATATATATATATATATGTATGTGTGTGTGTATATATATATGTATGTGTATGTATATATATATATATATATATATATATATATATATGGACATAATCTGGGACAAGACACCAAATCTTTCATCTCCTTAGACACTCAATAGAATAAATAATTTTCCACATCACACAAGAGAATTGTAAGTGCTTTGGGTCTATAGAAGTGGGACAGTGTTGGAGACATCTGTCAAAAAGAAGCCCTCAGATGCTTTAAAGGGGTGGCTGCTGGATGACGTGGGAGCAGAATGACCCTTTCTATCAGCCAGTGGTTCTGGAAATGGGGTCTGTGGACCAGCAGCAGCATCCCCTGGAAAACTTGTTGGAAAGGCAGCTTTTCAAGCCTCACCAGGGCCAACAGAACCTGAAATTCTAGTGGGCTTGTCCAGCAATGTATACTTTCCTAAGTCCTCGCTGCGGTTCAGACGCATGCTGGACGTTGAGAACCACCGACAGAAGACATTATCTTGCAGTGAGTGCCTGGGAGCCAAGAGCCTGACCCAGGACCACAGCCCTCAGGTGATCTAAAAAGAGAAAGGGATGACTCAGCTGGGTTGCTGAGTGTGCTGGGGCCCATCTTGAGATGGCTGAGGGCATATCCGGCCACAACCCCTGGGCACCCCATCTTCACTGCCAGCCTCCCCTGTCGCCTGGCTGGACTTGACCTACTGCTATGGCATCTGCACAGGGCAAGGGCCATATCCTTCCAGACTACCAACTGTTCTTAGCTGCAATATGCACAAATCCACCAGTGCCTAAGGGAAGATTTTGAGAACTTTTGAAGGTGGGTTAACTGTTAACTGTTTCGAGCAGCAGCTCCCGGCCCAAGCAGTTCTCTGAACCTCCTGACGCAGGCCCACGCTTCCCAGAGCACCGGGGAGGCCGCAAGCTGGAGGTCCTGCGGTCCAGCCGCGCCCCTTGGACTGGTGGCAGAACACAGTACCGCCAACCGCCAGTCCCAACCTGGGTCCCCAAGACCCAGTGCGTGCCGGATTTATTTTTTAAAAGTGTTTGTGCACTTCACGAGCCTTACCCTTTCATTTAGGGCTTCAGTCAACTTGCATTGACCTAATTAATTCATTTTCTTTTCGGTCCAAAGTGGAAGCTGGGGCACAGCGCTGCAAATCCAATGCAAACCCGCTTTGGGCGCCGATACTCTGGACAATTAAAACAAAGAACGGTGGCGGTGGCAGTGGCGGTGGCGGCGGCACCGCACAAAACCCTCGGGAAACATCCAGAACGTGCCGCGTACCAGCCGGCAGGGCGGGGCGAAACCTGGGTTAAAAATGTGCCAGAGGGAGGCGGCCCCACCCCTGCAGGTGGACAGGTGGAGGTTGGCAGGGGTCAAAATCCAGCCTTAAAGGACTAGAAACTGGGCCGCCGCGTGGCGCAACTGCAGGGGGCACACTCGCCCCGCGCCCAGCGGGAATGGCGCCCTCGCCAAAAAGCAACGAAACAAAACCCATTGCACCGGCGGGAACTGGGCTGCGGGAC
Organism: Lontra canadensis; assembly: GCF_010015895.1. Classification (NCBI taxonomy): domain Eukaryota; kingdom Metazoa; phylum Chordata; class Mammalia; order Carnivora; family Mustelidae; genus Lontra; species Lontra canadensis. The sequence goes on from NW_022630995.1 coordinate 47,075,553, forward strand.
CCGCAGGAGGAGTGGGTGGGAGCCGGAGAAGGCGGGAGGGGGGACTAGAACGGGAAAGGGAAGGAGGGGAGGGAGAGAAAGGACGGGGAGAGAAAGCAGAAAGTGGAAGGAAGAGGGGGTGAGGAAAAGAAAGGTGCGAGCGGGAGATTGGGGAAAGGGAAAAGGGGGAACGGAGGGAGGGGAGAGAGGGGCTAGCGGACAGGAAGAGCGCCGAAGGGGGGCGGGGGAGGAAAGCGAAGAAAGGGAAAAGGGGGGCGGGGGCGGGCGGGGAACCAAGAGAACCGGGCGGGGGGCGGCGGCCAGGGGGGCGGGGCCGGGGTCAGTCCCCACCTGCGGGGGCGCCGGCCGGCCGGGGAGGTGGCAGCCGGGGTCGGGGGCAGCTGCGGGGAGGCGGGCTGGGCAGGGAGGCAGAGGGGAGGGAGGGGACGGCACTTGGAGGCGGGGAGGAGCCGGCGCTCGGCTGGGGCTGCGGGGGCGGCGACGGCGGGAGCGGCAGTGGTGGCGGCGGCGGCGGCGGGTCCGGCGGCGGCGGCGGCAGGTGGCCCCGCGCGCGGCGGCCGGCCCGGCCGGGGGCGGGCGGGAAGGTGGCGCCTCAGGCGGGGGCCGGTCCCTGCACCAGGTGACCTGCTCTGGCCCGGATCCGGGCGGCCTCGCCATGCAGCGGCGCGGCGCGGGGCTCGGGTGGCCGCGGCAGCAGCAGCAACAACCCCCGCCGCCCGCGGTCGGTCCCCGGGCCGCAGCCATGGCCCCCCCGAGCGGCAGCGTCCCCCCGGGCCTCGGCGGCCGCCCTGCCAGCGCGCTGCTCCTGTTCTGCTACCTGGTGAGCGCCGGACCATACCCGGGTCCTCCCCTCCGCGCGGGGCCCCGGGGGACGCGGGCGGGGGCGGCCGGGGACCTCCGCGTCGCCGGGCGGTACGGCGCTGCTAGTTTGCTCGCTTCCTGGCCGCTGCGCCCCGGGCGCGCCGGCACCTGGGATGGGGACCCGGGGCGCGGAGAGGGGTGCGTGGATCGGACTTGAGGCGCGGCGCTCTCGCTCGTCTCCGTTCCTCTCCCTCCCGAGACGCGCTCCAGAGCCGGGCGAGGTTCCCCTCGAGACCCCCCTCCCGTCCCCCGCTCCACCTGGGGCCCCGCCAGCCGCGTTTCCTCCCCACCCGCCGCGCGCGGCTCTCCAGCCCCCTCCCTCCCCGTCCTGGGCTTCCCTCACAGTCTCGCAGCTCCCTGCCTTCCCGTGTCCAACTTCGCCTCCCGCCTCGAACCTCCGTTTAGTTTCCGCCGGGTTCTCATGGCCCGGACCGTTTTCTGCCAACGCGCTGGCGACGAACCCTCGCGTTTCCAGCGCTCTTCAACTCCTCCGTGGTCACTCCAGCCAAGTTGCGGATGCCGGAAACAAATCGAGTTCTTTGTAACACGCTTACCGCCTGAGTGGTGACTTTAGCTGCGACTTGAACATTGTCATTTAAGAGAATACGCTTGGCTTAGGCACGTCAGTTTACCATTTGCGCCCTTCTTGGCTGGGGTTTCAGTCATCAACTAAATGGCAGTAACCTATTTTACAAAACCAGCTCATTTAGAATACCAGAGTAATTTAGACCCTCAGAGCGAGGAGGGGGAATAGTCCTCGATTCCTTTGATGGCTTGCTTGCTTCTGCTTTGAAAGCTCCTAAACAATAGTAAATTTACAGGAGGCGACACCCTTCCTGTCCAGCCTACCTTATGTTCCAGGATCCTGCAGAAACCTTGGGTTATCTCGCCATATATTACTGTAAATAAATGAAATCGAAAATGCTGAATCATGAAACTGATGTAATAGGAAATTCACAGAATGCTTAAAATTGAGCAGTGTCATTGTCCAGAATTGTTCTCATTTATATGGTCTCGCCGTTATTTGGAGTCTTCCTTTGTAGAGACTAAAAACTGCTTAGGAGACATTGTCAGCCATCAGGATCTGATTCCAGAGAAATTGCCACCCAGCCCAAGTTTCTTTTAACACTCTTTACTTCTTGGCTTTTGCATTTCTTGAAGCAAGAGGGTGTAGAAATGCAAATTGTAATTCAGCTTTAGCATCTACCTGTTGAGTAATCCATGCTTCTCCTCCCGTTTTAAAGTTAACCAGCACCAAAAATTTGGTGGTTGGATTTACCTGCTGTCTTCAGAAGTTGTCAGTTAACATGTGTGGGTTAAGTATTATTATTTAATATTTATGCCACTGGGTTAGAGCTCACAGACTTATAAATATAACTGCCAAAACAAATGACAGGGTTTCAGTTTAAACAGATGATCCCCATCCACAAGGCGCTGGTTACCCACAGAGGCAAAAATGATGTAGTAGAATAGTGTGTGAAACATTAATGTCCAGGTTGTCTGGAAAGTTCCACGCAGAAATCTGAAGACCTGGCAAGGAGAGACCACTTCTTGACAGTTCTGAGAAATCAGAGTAACAGGAGCAAAGCCCAAAGGCCTAGTGGTCTGTGGGAACAGAGGCAGATGAGGTAGCAAATAGAAAAGATCTGTTGGGACCCAGGGGGATTTAAGGAACCAGGTCACAGAGAGGGGACAGAGGTGCTGTGCAGAGAGTACAGTGAGATAGTGAGGTGGTGAGGTCAGGCCTCTGAGGAGAGAAATTATAGGAAATACTGTAATGTGGGAACTAACCAGAGCACAGCTGCGTGTCTTGGCTGATGGGGAAGGACTGGATTTCGGAACCACCGTGAAGAGGCAGTGTCAGTGCTTCCTGCTGTGTGTTTCCTTCAGATGGGCTTCAGATAGGCGAGTGCACAGGAAAGACTTGCAAACAAGCAAACCATTTTGCAGCTGAATGAGAAGCTTTTGTCAAGCCCAGGAAAGCAAAAGTGTGATTTGGAAGATGGACTTCACCTTTTGTTCTAAAGGTCTGGCCATTTCCGTAGGATTCTGCTCTAGAGGTATGTGCTATCTGAGCCTCTGGTGAAAGGTGAGGCTTCCTGACCTTGGAGAAATTCACTGTGCGAGGTAGGGAACATCTGCCTGAAGCACGAGATACAGAAAATGACAGGGGAAAGAAGGCATAATCGTGTCCATTCTCCTCATGGAGGAATACTGCCTAGAGAAAGTGATTGGTCAGGGGAGGTGAGGTGTGCAGGTGGAGGGTAGATGGGGAACAGAATAATGAAGCAGGATCTCAGGCACATGTAGACACTGGGGGAGAAAGCTATCCCATAATTTGGAAACATAACTAATAATATTAGTTTGCATTGTACTAAGTTGTTTATATGCATTATCCAGTATTTTTTTAAAGATTTATTTATTTGAGAGAGAGCATGTGCGAGCAGGGTGAGAGGCAGAGGGAGAGAGAGAGACTCCTCAAGCAGACTCCCGACTGAACATGGAGCCCAATGCGGGGCTTGACGCAGGACTTGATCCTAGGACACTGAGATCATGACCTGAGCTGAAATCCAGAGTCGGACACTTAACCAACTGAGTCACGCAGACACCCCTCCATTCTCAAGTATTAACTTTAACGACAACCTTGTAAAGTGGGAGCTGTTATGATCCTCATTCGGATGAGGTAACTAAGACTCCGAGAGGTTAAGTAAGTTGCCCTAGGCCACACAGGTAGTCTAAGATAGAAACCCAAGTCTGTCTACTTCCAGAAACCCAGTTCTTAGGCATGCTAACGTACTGCTTTCTGTACGTTGCTGCTTTGTGCTCGTTCCTCTCATACATAGATGCGTGGGCCATTACCAAACCTCTTACAATTAGCAGCCACTATGCAATTGGCCAGGATGTGAGGTCATGTCTAAAGTAGCCTAAAATACACAAAGCAGGAAGCACAGGCCACACACTAGAAGCAGGATGTTAATGAGAAAAAAAATAGGTGAAATCAGAAAATATTTGCCATGGAGTGATAAAAGATAGGGTCTCTCATCCGGAGGCACCTGGTGGAGGTTGGCACTTGGTGTTTGTATGAATGTGTGTCCAGGTGTAGAGCGAGTATGCCTTGGAATGCATTCTGTGCATTGGCTGTGATTTGGGGGTCGATTACCACTCTGTGTCATCCCCACCTGTGTTCTTGTTCTCTTGACTGGAGTTGAAAATGATTTTCTGAATAGAAGCCTTTAAGCCCCTGCCCTCATGGGGAGCGAACTTCCCAGAGCCAGGGTCCTGAGGCAATGGGCACCTTTCATCCCCATTGGCTGGGACAGAGTCACCATCAGTGGCAGCTCAAGAACAGTACTGTGACTGTAGCTAGGTTACTGCCAAAGCATGAATAATTATGACGAGGCCTGAAAGATAAGTCACGGAACGATTTCTGAAGAGGAGATTTCTGAAAAGATGATCCCTGGTTCCAGCAGCTGCCAGAAAATTCTAAATTCACCAAAGGTCAAGAGGCAGAGAGCCTCCTCAGAAAGGGTGAGGGCCCGGAAAGGAAAGGGTAGCAGAATTGCTTCCGCTGAGGTCCCGGGTGCTGAGTGGTATGGTCTGGGCAGGACTTGCCAGCAGACCCCTTTGGCATTCCCGTACGTCATTGCCTCGTACCTTTCTCCAGACTTGGCCAGACCAGCGGGGGCTGCCCCAGCCCCATCTGGGATGGTGGCACTTGTGGAAGGCATTTCTGTCCTTTCCGAACGCTGGTCTCGAATGTATAATTTTTTCTTTAATGAGAAAAACAAATCTCATAATGGCTAGTATTGATGTCAGCCATAGAGTGAAAATATTCAGAGTGGACATTTGCATTTGTTAGACAACCAGAGGACAAAGACGCAAGGGGGCATTAGTGGCACAGATGTATGTGGTGATTGTTAGCAGATCTCCAGTGGTTGTGACAGAATTCCCCATCAGTGGCCACAGACCATGGGTTATCCCTCTGGTAGTACTGGTGAACTCCTTACTCTGGGTCTAATACAGGGCCTAGGAAGATCAAAACAAGGTATAGAGCCTCTCTATTATCTCGTTTGTACAAGAGTGAAAATGGATATTTGAAATATAGAGCTCAGCTTCAGACTTCCTGTCGGACAACAGAGGCCACATTCACCCCGACCAGAGCTCCTAAAATCCCCCAAGCCATGGTGTTTGTCTCTTGCTTTCTAGACCTATTCCTCTTGGCAAAATTGTGGGAATCATGAATTGGCTGAAGGAAGCAGGTGGAGGAGAGGCACACAAGGCATAAAGAACCCAGGCAGTTCACAAAGATGGATAGACTTGAGTAGACCATAAATAGCCTTAAGTGAATTACCCTGTTTATTGGCTCATCCTCTTCCCCCTAGAAAGAACCCAAGGGACAGGAGGGCTGTGCGGCATGGAAGGGATGGCTGAGGACATTCTGCTTTGGCTGCTCTTATTTGTCTGACATCCTCATCCAAAGAAGGGCTTAACTGATCTGGGGAGTTGGCTCAGTGTGGTGTGAATATTTGTGGGTATGATATCTATACTCCCCAGGCACAAGGTATACCGACCTGGTAGGATCTTAGCCCTCATCCTCCCGCCCCCCTCCACCTTCAAGATGAGAGTGAGCAAAGTCTCACTTCCCACACCTGTGGGCAGAAAGTGGGACAGGTGTAGAGGTCAGTTGGTGAGTCGAGGGCCTCATTTTGGGCATGTCTGGAGGGCAAGAGGGACACCATCATTGACTATGGAGTCAGGAATTTGAATTTTGGTTCTGTTTTTGAGGAGCTGGTTGACCTTGGGCAAGTGACTCCCCCTCTCTGAATCCATTCCATTTTCTCGGCTGTGTCCCTCCCAGAGCTGTTGTGAAGATTCGATTTGAAGGGAGAAGTTCTATGAAGTTCTTTTTGAGAGGATGAAGTCAGAAGTAAATGAGAAGAGGGGCTTGCCGCATCTGTCCCAATGACCAGCTCATAGTTCTTCAATGAAATTAAACCAGACCAAACCTTGGTTACCCTCACGACTTAAGTTAAAAAGGAATAGCATATCAAACAGTATTAAAGAGAGGAGAGGAGCCGATTCAATTAGGAGTCTTGCTCGTTGTCGTGATGGTATTTCTCCAGCCAGCTCTCAGGTTTGCGAAGGCATATTCCTCAACTGGGAAGTATTGCCCAAGGCCCATCTTGATTTTGGCGTCCATACCGACATCACTGCCCATTCTGTTTAATTGCATGCGTTGTTGACATAAACAGGATTTTTGCTTGCTTCTAGTCAGCAGAAATTGGAAAAGTAGGCCTCTTAAGCCAATACCATGACCTTTTGACTTATGGAAAGTTGGATACAGCCAGTTTGGAGAGAAAGCACTCATGGGCAAGGTTTCCTTTGGTGATCAATGGGGTGGAATGGGCAGGAATGAGAAAAACAGATACTCCGTAATTGTTACATGAACCCATCACATATACGTGTTAGTGTAAATAAATTTCCCATGACAGGACGTGAATGATTTAAGATACCTCGATCTCTTGGTCCCTTCCTTAAAGAAGAAGTGGTCCATATAGAGAAAAGAGCCAAGCTTTCTCAGCTTTTTGGAACAGGGAGGGTTATTTGAATAGAATTTCTTACTGATTTTGTATAAGGGCATCAGATGCAGTCATCCTAAAAGAAGCTTAGATAGAATTGATAGATTTTTTTTTTTCCATCCAGAAGATACACAAATTCATCTGTTTCTCGACTCCCAGTTTGAATTGAATGCATTTTGATCTCCAATTTGGGGTTTCTTATCACGAACATGACACCAACTGACCCATTTCTTTCTTTATAAAAATTTACAATACATACACAATTAGACAAACATGAGAGAATCTGTTTTGAGAGTGTATGTGACATTGTCAAATTTGACTTTGATTAAGGCTTACTTCTGTTGTAAACAGATGTTTGAGGGCTCAGCCGTCTTTCAGAGCCCAGCTCCGTTGTGTGCAGAGCAGATCAGTAGCTTCCGAGGTGGAACATGTATGTGGCTGCCTAAATGGCCTAATTTGAGGGGCACAGAAATGATCCCACTCACCTCCCAAGTCTTGCTTAAAGCTGCAGTGCATCTGGGCTTTGCTTTGAAGGCGTTATCTCCCCCAGGCTGGTAGAGAAATGCAGATATGTGACACCACTGAAGTCCTTTTTCATTATCACATTAACACTGATGAACTTGCCAGACAAACAGGCGTCCAACAGGGGGTAGAGGGATAGGACATTTTAAACATTTAATTTGTATTTTTGGTGTGGAGAAATGGAAAGTTCTAGAAGGTAGGGCGTTTGTCTGAAAGGTCTGGAGGGACTTGATAGCTGAGAGAAGCCCACCCTAAATGGGTAAGGTAGGTGCCAGAGCACCACCTTCCCTGACCTCACAGTCCCCATATCAGCTCTGATCCCCTAGGGGCCTAGTGAGAGGCCAAAGGGTAAGGGTTCTTCCCAAGGACTTTAATGAGGCTAGATGGAAAAAGAGAAGTGGAGAGGGTCCCCGTCACAAAAGAACTGGTGAATGTTGGGAAAGGATGGGGAGGACTTGGGATTGGATCAAGAGCCCCTGGGAGCAGTGACCTGAGGTGGACCACAGAGGCTCCTGACAGAAAGGCTCTTGACCAGGATTTTACTTCACCAGGAAACACTTAACCAAACTCCTTCTGTGTACCTCGTTCTAGCTGAGAAGCCAGAGACATAACAATGAATAAGACGTGGACTCTGACCTCATAATTTCTAAGCAAGGGAACAACTGGGTAATTTCTCACTTCCGTTAATGCAACCTGGCATGTGAAAATACCTATGAAGGTTGAACACGTGTCATGCCTGTAGCTGAAACTCTTCAAGTTAATTGCCTTATTTTCCTGGCAGGAAACAGCTTATAACCACACACATGACTTGAGCCAGGAAATCAGCCTCAGCTTAATCAATATTTAGAGTGTGATGTGTTGCTAATCGGTGTTGGTTTTGTACATAACAGAGGTGGCCACAACTCATGGTACAGCAGCTGCCCACTGGGTCCTCTCCAAGCCACAGGATGCTGGCTTCCTACGTTGCATAGGAGCCCAAAGACTGAAGACTACCGTGCCTCCTTGAGGGATTTAGATCATGCCCCTATAGCCACATACAGTGATTTTGAAGTCCCCTTTGGAGCCAGCACACCCCCATCATATTACAAAAACATTGCCCGTCCCAGAAATTGTTCTTCTCCTGTATTCATGCTTCTCCCCCTTCTTAAGTTCATCTTCCTCAGTCCATGAAATTTTTATGCACCCAGCCTAGCACTAACTTCTCATCCCACTTAGCTCACAACTGACAGAAACAATAGCAAGATGTCAACACCATTGCCCGGGAACCTTAGCAAAATAACAAATCAAGCGCCATCCACGGCACGTCTATGAAATCATGTCTAATTGGGTTATTCATCTCTTTTCTCTCATAAGACCATTCCTTTGGAAAGCATCTTTTTTGTCATGTTGTGTTTTCCAAAACTCTGAAGTCTAGAATAAAAAGCTCGGTAATCTAGAACAGTAGCCGCAAGCTATGGCCCACGGGCACAGCCAGCTGCCTGTTTCTGTAAACAGAGTTGAGCTGGACCACAGCCATGCTCCTTCGCTTCCGAGTTAGTTGTCTGTGGCTGCTTTCTTGATACCACAGCAGAGCTAAGTAGTTCTTCACGGCCACCAAGTGGCCTGCAAAACCTAAAATACTTACCATATGGCCCTTTTTTACAGGAAAAGTCTGCTCACTTCAAATCTAGCATAGCACCATCCAGTAGAAATATAACATAAGTCACAAATATGAGCCACGTGTGTGCTCCCAGATTTTCTAATAGCTGCATTTAAAAAGTAACCAGTGAAATTAATATTAGTGATATGTTTTATTTAACTCACTGAATCTTGATATGATCATTTCAATGTGTAATTGGGATAAGAAATATTAATGAGATATTTTGCATTTTTAAAAAATTGTCTTTGAAATCCAGTCTATATTGTACACTCACAGCAATTTGGACCAGCCCCTTTACCAGCTCTTCCTAGGACTCGTGACTTCTGTATCAGTTAGCATCTAGAACGATGAACCTTGGATTTACTTTTCCTGCACTTGAAGCTTTGAAGTAGATAAAAATAAAATAATCTTCATCTGCATATATAGAGTTTACCTTCAAAGCTGAATTTGGAGGGAAGGGCCAGGAGGGAGAACACGGTCAGGTGTCCTATACCTTCTTCTTTCTCATCTGTCCCTGCTGATCTCAGCGATGATGAGCCCAATGTCTGGAAAGTCCTGGGTCATCGAGTGAAGCTGAAACTAGTTTCAGCACGCTGCACTTATTAATGTGGGAAAGTGGACCATGCATGTTTAGCACTAAGATGTAAAGTAATGAACATTACTAGTAATGGCACTTTGCAATGAAATCTCGTGAAATCACGTAGCCTTTCCCCCAGAATTCTGTTTAAAAGAAGTATTAACCCGGAGTTCTAGCGTCAGCAATAAAAACATGATTTAAAAAAAATACTGAAGTGGAGAAGAGGGCTGGGGTGAGTTTTTAAGGTATCATAAGAGTATTGAGGAAGAAGTGTTAAGTCATTCTTTGAGAAAGAACACCAGGTGATATTCAGTGTACCACAGTATGTCCTAGACTCTGCCCCCTGTTGCCACATTAACTGGGCCAATGTGGAATTGAGTGACAGAGGCATGAGGGGCAGTTGGAATGAGGAGTGCCCGCCTCTCTGTCTTCGGCTGGCCTCTGCGGTGGGCTCATTGGCTGGATTCTCATGTTGAGAAGGGGGCCACATCTTGGCATATCTGGCTGAATGAAAAACCACCGCTTGTGGACAAATGCTGGGGGTATCTTTAGTCACAAGAAAGCAGAATTCCACCTGGCCGCTCTTTATTGTCTTGCTGTTGTGTGCTGTGGGGTGGGGAACGTGGGAGAGGGAGTGAAAGCCAGGGGCTGGGCTCCTGGGCTTGCCCTTAGGAAGCCACCAGCTGGGCGATGTTGGAGAACATCACTTCTCAATGATCGTTGCCTTGGCGGAAGAATGGGGTGGGCTGGCTCATCAGCAAGGGCTAGTCCACTCCAACAGTCACCAGTTCTAATTATAAGATTATTTTTATGTTTGTTTTCCCCCCTGTAATTTGGAAGTATAAATGAGAGCATAAAACAATTAAGCCTCTCATTGCGGGGGCAGACAGTTTGGACTGTACCCACCTCTTTACATATTTCTTCCCACAGTTTTCCCATGACTAATCGAAAGCAATGGCCAGCCCTTCTCACTCCACCACTTGGAGAGGCTACATTTTTTATTTTCATCTTTAGGACAGTTGCTTTACTTTCCATCCTCCACCCCCCACCCCAAATCTGTTCCCCCCTCCGGTATTCGTGTAGTACAAAATTCAAAAGATAAATAAGGCTATATAGCACACGTCTGTCTCTGAGCCTATCTCCTGATCACCTCATCCTTCTCCACGTGAGCAACCAATGCTATACATACTCAAGCAAATGTGTAGATATTTTTCCTTTTCTTAAAAAGAAACTCAAATGGTACTTCTGAACCTTGTTAAAAACAACAACAACAAAACTTCAAATTTTAGAGATCATTTCATTATCTGTCCATGAAGTTCTTCCTCGTTTGAATAACTGCCTAGCACTCTAGGAGTGGATGTCCTATCATTTACTGAACCAGCTCTGTCTTGATGGACATTTAGTTTTGCATCCTTTGCTGTTACAAACTTTGCTGCAGTGCAAACCTGCACATCCATCATTTTGCACAAATTTGAGTATATGGGTAGGATAAAATCCTAGAGGAGGAATTATTGGATCAGAGGGTGGGTGCATTTATATTTTTGATGGATACTGCCTGACCGCCATCCGCAGAGATCACTCTCACCAGCAGTACATAAGAAGCCAATCTGGCCGGGACAGCCTGTTATCTTGGACTTTTTGATCTCTGTGAAGCTAGTAAGTTCAAACTGATTTCTTCGGTGTGGTTTCAACTTGCTTTTCTCAGACTATCAGTGGGAATTTACTTATTGATGAACTGTGTCATTTGCTCGTTTTTCTTGATTGTCAGCTTTGTTTCTAATTCGTGGTCAGTGCTTTCAAATAGAAACACTGTTCCCTTTTCCAGAAACTTCCATTGATTCTTCACTGTCTGTAGAAGGAAAGTCCACATTCCTTGGGCTGGGGGATTCAGTGGCCTTCAGAGCTGTCTACCCAAAGAAATTGTCTTATCTTCTCCAAGCCCAGCTGAAATACCATTCCTTCCATAAAGGTTATTCTAGACACCTCCCCCCTGCCCCGCCGGTAGGATTACCCTCACCTGGGACTGTATTCCTTTAGGACTTGCTTATAGTTTAACAGGAGCCCTGATCATGTTCTGCCTGGGGTCACTGCTCTTTGTAAACACAATTGCCTGATACCCAGCTTTGTGTCTTAGCCCCTTTTGCGTCTCCTGTAACCCTCAGCAGGAATTGAAGAAAGGGGGCCTTATTTCTTCCTTCTTTGGGAAACTGACCTTTTTCTTTAAACTTGTAAAAATATTCACAGCATAAAATTTACTGCTTTTATCACTTCAAAGTGTACAGTTCAGGGATGTTAAGTACATTCATATTGTGTAACCATCACCACATCCCTCTCTAAACTTTTCCTCTTATAAAACTGCAACTCTGTGTCCATTGAACAATACTTCCCCATGATCACCTCCCGCACCGCCAACTCCAGTCCCTGGCAACCACCATCCTCCCTCTGTCTCTGTGCATTTGACTGTTTCAGGTTCTTCATAGAGATAGAATCATGCAGTAGCTATTCCTTGTGACTGGCTTATTTTACTCAGATTGTTTCCTCAAAGTTCATCCGTCTTGTAGCATGTGTCAGACTTCCTGTTCTTTTTAAGGCTGAATAATATTCCATCATGTGTACATATCTGTTTGTGTATCCTTTTATTCACTGAGGTCATTCCTACCTCTTAGCTATTGTGAATAATGCTGCTATAAACATGGGTGTATGTCTATGAATGTATCTCTTCGAGTCTCTGTTTCCAACTATTTGAGGCTTTGTAGCCAGAAGTGGAATTGCTGGATCATGTGGTAACTCTAGGTTTAATTATTTGAGGAACTGCTGCACCATTTTACATTCCCACCCACAATGCACCAGGAGCCCGGTTTCTCTAGCTCCTCTCCAATGCTTGTTATTTTTGTTTTGTTACTGTTTTTGGATAATAGCCATGCTAATGGGTGTGAATGGTCCAGAGTAATCTTTTCACTATTGTGTTTTGGAAGCCTGAATCACAAAGTTATATTTAGAAGAGCTCTTTGCACCCGTATATCAGTATCTTATGCTCAAAACATTGCCTTGATCTGATGACCAACTTCCAAGAATTCTTCTGCAAGGAATGTCTGTATTAAGAGGTCTTTGTATTTAGAGAACTAGAGAAATCAACACACAGATAAAATCATGGCCCATGTAGCCCCATCCATGGTGAAAGAATCAGACGACACAGTCTGTAGTCCAAGCCTGCCTGTGTGTGATTTGGAGCAGTGGAAACTCCTGCTGGTCCATCCATCATGCGTGCTTGTCCTGGCTCAGAACTCACGGGAGAAAAAGGGGCCAGGTTGGCATCCCTGTCATGTTCCCTCTTGGGTGCACTTTGAACTCTTCTCCCACACTTTGATTTGACTGCATGTGTCATCGTTTGAAGTCAGGACAATGGTCTGGAAATGTCTGAAGCTGGCTCATCTCTTTTTCACGCTAAGGCAGGCTCACCGCTCCTGGATTTGTTACGAACTAGCTCCTCCATTTGGAAACCAACTCTGGAATGATTGCCACGTAGCTTTGAAAGGCCCATTTTGATCAGCAGATGCTACTGAGTCTGGGGAGAGACTTAAATGTGGCCTAATCTTCATTTCTGTGTGTGTGTGTATGTGTGTGTGTGTGTGTGTGTGTGTGTGTGTATGTGTTGGTTTTTCTCTAATTGTTTGGGAGTGGTTTTGCCGTCTTTTATGTTCCACATTCAGTGCTTTTTGTAGAAAAAAGGAAATGATTCACATATCTGTTAATGTGATGATTTTTAAACTTTCTATACCTCTTTCTTTCTTCCTTCCTTCCTTCCTTCCTTCCTTTCTTTTTTTTTTTTCCCTTTTCAGAACGTTGTGCCGTCTTTGGGCAGGCAGACTTCCCTGACGACGTCGGTGACCCCCAAAACCGAGCAGAGCATGGCTTACAAAGACTTTATTTATTTCACTGTCTTTGAAGGGAATGTCCGCAATGTTTCTGAAGTCTCGGTTGAGTATTTATGCTCTCAGCCTTGTGTTGTCAATCTGGAAGCGGTTGTTTCATCTGAGTTCAGAAGTAGCATCCCTGTGTACAAAAAGAGGTGGAAGAATGAGAAGCATCTTCACACCAGCAGGACACAAATAGTACATGTGAAATTTCCAAGCATCATGGTTTATAGAGATGATTATTTCATCAGACACTCCATTTCGGTATCCGCGGTGATACTACGCGCCTGGATTACTCACAAATACAGTGGCGGAGACTTGAATGTTAAATGGGAGGAAAATTTGCTACATGCTGTAGCGAAGAATTATACTCTGCTGAAGACGGTCCCGCCTTTCGAACGCCCTTTCAAAGATCATCAAGTGTGTCTTGAGTGGAACATGGATTACATTTGGAACCTTTGGGCAAACAAGATTCCCCAGTGTCCTCTTGAAAATGGTAGGTCGTTTACCTTGCCAGGGACCTAATGCTCATTTCTTCAGATAGTTTGTATCATGACAGGATGGCAGGAGAAGGTTCTTACACTGGCCATGAGGAAGGGGCAGGGAATGGCGGGTACACCGAGTCTGTAGTTTAGGACTCTGGGGAGAAGGGGGGTCGGAGGTAAAAAGGTGATGAGAGAAGAAATAAAAGAAGAGAGTAGACTGCATGGGAGAGTCACAGAGGTCACGGGGGACCCTTGAGAGATTTGGTTCTAAAGTTGTAAAGGAGTGTTAATGCCACCAAAACAGCACTGGGAAAATCTTCTACCCCTCTCCCTTCATGAATCCTTTGAGCGTCAGTTATTTTTAAGTGGAGCGTTTTGACCCAGAAGAGATGAGAACCAGAGGCACCTTTGTGCCAAAGGTGTTAACCCACGGTAGTTTTCAGCCCAGAGCCCCTGGGTTCAACTCCTGACTCTTGTACTTTCTGCCTTGGCATTCTAAGAGCCTCAGTTTTCGGATCTGTAAAATGGGGATGATAAATAACAATTCCCTCAGAACCATGTTGTGAAAATTAAATGAGATGTAATCGCTTAACGCATGATCAGCACTCAGCAAAAAGTAGCCACGATGCTGACAGAGTCCAAACTCTGCATCTTATCCTAAAAGCCACATGGTTACAGCCACCAAAGGACCCATGCAGGAGGTCCCTGTGCCCTTCCTTAAGCACCGGGGCTTGAGGTCTCTGGCTTGTGTGCTCTTAGTTCTCTCCATTGGTATGAAGGGCATCCTCCTATGTGGATGCTGTGGGCCTGCTGGCTCTTCTGCTGATCTGGCCGTGCTCCCAGGCATTCTGACAGTGTTTCCTGAGGTGTAGCTCCAGGACCAGCTGAGACAGAATCAGGTGAGGCTCTTGTCAATGCAGATTCCCAGGCCCCATCCATATCCTTCTCAGTCAGGATCTGTGGAGTGCAGGGCCATGAAACCAGCACTTTAAACACACTCCCATGTCCCTGATGCATCTTTAAGCTCCAGGATCTCTGGATCAGCAGCAGAGCTGGTGGGTTTTCCAACTTGAGTAACTGCGACTCAGCCCCCATGGGTCTGGGATAGCAGACCCATCCGCGGTAGGTGTCTGACCCATCATGGTCTTTGAGAGGACTGCTTTGGGGCAAGATGACTTAAGAACACTGAGAAAACAATGGCGACAAATATTTCCCGGGACCACCCCAAAACAGTCCTGTATCTGTCGGGCGTTTTGAGAATCTGTTTAACCATATATTACAGTTGGTCACAGACCACTTTCCATAGAATGAATGCATGTGGCATTACAAGAAAAACCTCTCTATTTTGACATAATTATAGATTTGCAAGACGTTGGAAAAATTGGAGAGAGTCCTGTGGCTCCTTCCCCCACCTTCCCCCTAATGGTGAGGACTTTCATGACTGTAGCTCACTAGCAAGACCATGAAAGTGACATTGACCTAGTACCTTTGAACTAGACTGCAGACCTTACGCAGAGTTCACCAGTTTTTATGTGCTTTTGTGTTTGTGTAGTTCTATGCACTCTTACCCTGCACTTGGTCTGAATAGCCTTGTTCTGTGGCTAGCATATTGTAGTCTGTATGGGGCTTTAAACACAGATAATGGAGAGGGAGAAGGCTAGTTCCTTTTCTGTGTGTATGTGGGTTGCTGGTAGGGTGGAGCAGGCGATTAAATGTCTGAAACCTTCGAGCTTCCAGCGTCTTGATGATCGGGGTACATCCCTCTTCCAGGAGGAACCCCATGCTGGCATCTTTCTGGAATGCCTTCCACAGGGAGACCTCATTTATTAAGGAGAAGGAAGCACAAGGCACATACGGCCAGCTTTGATTTGCCTTCGATTTTGTCAGGTTGTAATGATTCCATTTCATGTGTGGCAAATCACATATTTCTCATTGAAGAATGACTAAATTGCAAGCTGGAAGTTTTCAAATGAAGTCGTTTATGAACTGGCTGAGGTCTTAGGGCGCCCCGCACATACCCTTAAAATACGAACCACCTTTCCTTTCTTTTGTTGTTCCTTCCTCTATTCACCGAGTTTCAGAATAGTGCGGTGGGATTTTTTTCTCCCCACCTTCCTCCGAGTGTTACTTTTGGGGTGAGGACCAAGCTAATAAAAGCATAAAGCCGAGGAAAGCCTTCTCTAATCATTCACGTCACCCAAAATGGGGGCTGGGGTGCTCATGCGCTGTCAAAGCCAGCCCTGTTTGCGTGGCTGTGATATGTTCACCAAAAAGGGGAACATTTCCTCTCCCTCTCTTTAAAAGAGGAATCAAAAGAGGGTGTGCAGCAGCCCTATGGAAAGTGTCCACGACCTTTGTTCTGGATACGGCTGAGCGATGGAAGGGGGCCAGGCCTCTGGCTCACTCTTAGCAGGATTTCTCTGTTCGGCTCTTGATGAACAAGAGTCAAGTCAGAACAACAAGGTGGCATTAGGGAGCCAGGATGGCGCCTTTCATGCCTGGTCCCCTTGAAGTTTGCAGCCAGCGCCAGTGTGGGGTGTGGGGGAACATTTTCTGTGTCAACTGCCTGGTGTCTTACGAGGGCTCCACGTCTGGCTTGCTTTCATTTTCTTTTTTCCTTTATAAAGAGAGAGAGAGCCAAAGTCTCCCTGCCCAGGGCTGTTCTGTGAGTATTGTTAGAGTGCCCCTCCACCAAAGGCTCCCAAGGGGATAGCTGAGTGCACCCGGACACAGCCCTCGCCCTCGCACCTGGCCCTTTATTTCCTTTGCCAGGACTGTGCCAGGCCAGGCCGTTGGTCTGATTTTTGGTGCACACACGGCAGACCCTGTCTGGCCCTGCTGAGAAAACATACCCCAGATCAGAAGTCAGCAGGTCCTTTTAGGACACGTGTGTGTCCAGGCTTGGCCACGTGTCCTTTTGGTGCACCTGTTCCTGCTGCATTCTGGGCACGTGGGCACCTGTGGCTGAACTTTCCTGGGGGAAAGGGACTGGGCATTAGCAGTTGTCCCTCACCAGTTCCCCGTGTGCCTGACTCACGCATGAGCTCATCGAGAAAAAAAAAATCCACCACAAAGGCAACAAGCCTAGGCCCACCTGGGCGGCTCCCCCTGCCTGTCCTCCTGTAAGAGGTCAGCGGGTCCAGCGGCCTCCATCTTCAGACAACGTTGCATATTCAGTCATTCCTCATCTCGCGGATTGCTGTCATACTGGTGGATGTCACAGCCTGCAAGCGGCCCCCTAGCTTTGCTTTCACACCCCACAGGGCAGCCAGTGCAGACATGTCCCATTTATCCACCCCCTGGAGGTGGTTCCTCCCACTGCAGTGAGGAAGAGCCCCCCCCCCGCCCCCCGCCACGACCCTTACCATGGCCTGTACCAGGGATCCCTGTCCTCTATCTTGCCGCATCTCCTGCCATGCTCCTCTTTGTCTACCTGCTCCAGCCACATGGGCCTTCCAGCTTCTTCTCATGCTGACAAGTTCATTCTCGCTTTGGGACATTTCTGTGACGGCTCCCTTCCCCTCACAGCTTGCTCACTGATGTCATGCCCCTGGGCTAACATCATCTCAGAAGAGAAGACTTCCCTGACTACTTTATCTCCAATGGCAGCCCCACCCCTGCCCTTCCCACCCCCTTGTCATCTGTCGTTATTTTCCTGCATAGCCTTATCGTCCCCAGACATCGTAATTAAATATGCGGCATTGCTTTGTTGCCAGTTGCACGTCTCTGGACCAGTACGCAAGCTCCATGATGCCAAGGTCCTGCCTTGTTTCGTGCAGTGCCCAACACTGCAGCCCCTAGCGCACAGCGGGCGTGCAGTGACTCTTCGTGAATTGAGTGATGAATGCTCTCAGCCAAGGGGCAAGCATATGCCTGCATGTGACCGTCACATGGGGACATCCCCACACAGCTGTGTGAGGGAGCACACATTAGGGAGCACACTAGGGTAGGGGGTGGCTGTGTGCCTTCTCGAGGCTCACACACACACACACTGCAGCTGCCTGGGGATAGCCCGTCTGGGCTGTGCTGGTTAAGGGTGCTGTCTCATTCTCAGTGATTCTCCTTTGCAACCACGCACAAGCCCACCTTTGCCCTGCCCTCGGAGTTTGAGTCTGGGATTGCCCATGCCCTGCCTTGACTTAATCAATTCTTTTTACAAGGGATAGCCTTCCCCACTGCCGCACCACGTGGGAAAATCATGCCCATATCTTGGTAGCTGGCTCAAATTTCCACTGTTCCCTGCTCACCCCTTTCCTTTCCTTAACCTTACGTTACCTTGCCTTACCTCGCCTTACCTCCTCTCCTCTCCTCTCCTCTCCTCTCTTCTCCTCTCCTCTCCTCTCTCCTCTCCTCTCCTTTCCTCTCTTCTCTTCTATTCTCTATTCTTTCTTTTCTCCTCCCCACAATCAGAAATTAACTCTCTACCCTCTAGCCTTCCCTAGCCCTCCGTTGGTACCTGTCTCTCCATGCCATGTGTATCATGTTTAAGTCAACTGAACAAAGAACATTGAGCATCTACTATGTATCAGTTTCTTTAGAGTCTGGAGGCTAGTAGATGCA
This sequence comes from Lontra canadensis, assembly GCF_010015895.1. Classification (NCBI taxonomy): domain Eukaryota; kingdom Metazoa; phylum Chordata; class Mammalia; order Carnivora; family Mustelidae; genus Lontra; species Lontra canadensis. Next base: position 47,093,690 of record NW_022630995.1, read on the forward strand.
GACATGGTCCCCTCTGTCTTTAGGTGCTTATGGGGGAGGGAAAGCCAGCTGCCAATAGTAACAGCTACCTTCTGTTACTGAGTACTCACCATGTGTTAGGCTCTGGGCTAAGAGCTCTAGGTATCTCATTTAATCTGCCCAGTGCCTTACTATCATATTTACAGAGGGGGCTACTGACTCAGAGAGGGAGATTGACTTGTCTAAGGTCACACAGCTCTTCATGAGAGAGCTGAGATTTGAACCCAGGTAGTCTGGTTCCCAAACCCCACATGTAACTATTAGCCTATACTGCTGAAGGATGTCATGAAGCTATTTATTTCTTTACTTGAAGTCCTTCATTCATTGAAAAATGTTACGGAGCAGTCTTTATGTGTTCCGAGCTTTGCTTTTTTCACAGAGGAGCTGACTTTTGAACAGAGACTTGAAGGATGAGTAAAGTTTTCAGAGTCAGAAAAAGAGTAGGGGGAAGGGCATCCAGGTGGAAGGGAAGGCATGAACCACGGCACACAGAGGAGAAAATGCAGCCGAACGTCTGAATGGTGATGAGCTTGCATCTCTTGATGGGAGGGGTGACAAACAGGTTTCATCTTGCATTCCAGCTAGGAGGGATTGGGGTGGCCACCTAGAACGTGATGTTGAGAAGGATTCTGAGGCTGAGTCTGTGCCTAGTGAGAAAGAGTGGCAGGCAGATCGATTACCAGTGTCTGCCGCATGATGGAAATGCCGAGTAAAAGCTTCATGCTCTGTGTTTGTTCACCCAGGTAGACTCTCAGGTGTGAGTTGGGCGATTCAGGAAATCAGACTGGAAAAGCAGGGAGGGGGCCACCCTTTGAAGTCTCTGAGATGCCATGCGGAGGTGTATTAAACATTCTGCCCTGCTGTCCATCTATAGGAATGTTTTTCTGAGCTTCCAGCTTAGGTCAGCAGCTAGGGAACATGGCAGCTTCCTTCTTCTCCAGTTTTTCTTCCTTTTGCCAAAAACCCATTCTCATCTTCAGATCCAGTGGATTAGAAGTGTGATTTCTTATAACATAATTCCATTACAACAAAGTCATAGAAGGGCTGAGTCAGATAGGGGAGCCAGGCTTTACCTGCCTCTGTGAAAATACCAGTGGATGCAATGAGACTATTTAAGTCAATGTCATGATGTTACTGTTTATAACTATGGGAACAATGCATTTAGCACTTTCATTAAAAGAGAGAGAGAAAGAGCCTTAGTTCTTTTTTTCCCTCCAGTTAATCACGGTGGTCTCAATTTCTCAGTAATAACACCAATTAATGCCTCGCATCTGTGTGGCCCTTTATGATTTTCAGAACACTTTTTCCGTGCACATTGTCTCATTTAATCCTCGTAATAGTCCCATGGGAAAGGGTATTATTCTCATCCTTTCTTTTCAGGAGAGAAAAACCAAGGCTTAGCTTGTTTTGCGGGAGTCCAAACTTTGCTATGCCGCCTCTCTGAAATATGCTAAAACAGCCCTAACCCAGGTTCTAAATTAGAAAGGAATACACTTTTTTTAAGCTGAATTTTTACTGATGTGAATCATCCTGTTTTCCTCACCCACTGGACTTTGTGTCTTTGAAGCAGATTGAAAACCCGCAGAACCCAGGGCTCGAAGGCCTCTGGATGTGGCTGGCCCCTGCCCGCGGCCTGCACGGGAATGCTCAGACCTTGTTCCCTGCGTTTTTAGCCTAAAAAGGAATATATGTACCTGGTAAAACAAACAAACAAACAAAAAAACCCCAAAAAACAAAAAAACATAGAGTGTAAAAGGGATTGGAGGAAGAGCTAGCTCCCACTCACCCTGTGTTCTCATCTTTTTCCCAGAGGCAAACGCACTCACACTAGTTTCTTGCATTTCCTCCCAGAAATGTTCTCTGCTCCTATAAGCCTTAAGTTGAGAGCCCCGATCTTCGTACACCCATGGGAAGACCCTATAAACTCTGTCCCACACTCATTAGTAATACGACAGAGATTTCCCCCTAGCAGCGTGTGCCACCCGACCTCGTTCTTTTCAGTAGCTGCTTAGCTTCCTGTTGCCCGACAGCCCGTAATTTATCTCACCTGTCCCCTGCTGATGGTCACACAGGTCATTTCTAGTCTTTTACTATTAGCAACAAGGTTTCACCGAACATCCCTGTACATGTATCTTGGTGTACACCTACAAGTATATTCGCAGGGTAAATTACTGGGAGTGAAATTTATTTTATTTTTAACACTCCTACTATTGAATATGCCACTGACTTCCTTACTCGCCCACTTCACTGCCTGGTATCCTTTGGGGGGAAGTTCTGACCTAAATCATACTTGCTAGAAAATTGAGTTTTAGTTCTCAGGCTTTGGTTTTAAAGAAAATGAAACACCCGAACACTCCTGCCTTTTAATGTCTTACATTTGGAAAGCACTGTTGAGTTACCTGCACTCTTTCCTTCTCCAGGTTAGAACATCTTAACTTCTTTTCCTCCTGTTTCCACTTACAGACTTAAAGTTACTTTTTGCCTCAAGACTGTCTCTTATCCCCAAATGAGCTGAGGTCTCAGCTGCCCTGTTGTGGTTGTGTTTGAAGCACGTCCCGAGTAGGGTTTTGTTACATGGACATGGGACTATCTCCAGAGCAGGTGTCCATGTCAGAGCTCTGAACACCCTGCTGACCTGGAGAATGGGCTACATGACCGACCCCAGCCACCATGCTCGGTGGTGACATTCAAAGTATTTAACAACCAATTATTAGACAGGGTCTCCTGGCCAGGCTCTGTAGGCGCTAGCCATAGTGCTGAAACAGGCTGGTGCGGGAGGCCTTTCTACCCTGAAGGAGAGCCAGGATGGGTAGTGGTTGTGGAGTCCTGGAGGGTCGAGGCAGCACCCATCTCTTTGGGAAGACCTGGGAGATGTGATGTGGTTTAATAACAAGTCCATTGGTTTTTAGTGGGAGATCAGCTTTGACTCATTCCTGCATCTCTTACTAGGCCATGCAACCTTCAGTGGGACATTAACACTGTTCTTGTCTCCAAATGAGGGAGTTTCTGCCATACAAAATTTAATGCCTCTTCTTGCTCTAAAATTTAAGGAAATAAAACAAGCAAGAATAGTCAAGGTGGTGGGTTCTAAATCTGAACTATCTTCCTGGTATTTTAGGTTTGTTGTCATGATGACTTTTTCCTACCTAACTTCTTTATTCAAAGTTAGCCAGAGAAATGGGTTTGAGAGAAGCATCTGAAGGAAGAGAGACTGTGATCTGATTTGGGCAGCATGGGACACATTATGGCGTTGTGAAAAGAGCTGAGCAAGAGGGAGGCAGGTTCAGATCCTGACTTGGCCATATTGTGCCCATTTGTTCATTTGATCATTCATTCAATCATTCATTCATTCATTCCCTCAATATTTGTGGAGCCTCTGTCAAGTGTCAGGCACTGCTCTGTGTTCGAGGGATGGGATAATGATTGAAGTAATGTCCCTGTTTTCTTGGGGCTTACATTTTAGAGGAAACCGGGCAAGTCTCTCAACCTCTTTGGACCTAAACTTTGGACTTAAGTTTTTCTACCTGTAAATTCTTTCATGAGGAATGACACTGGTGCTGTTAACTCCCCATTCTAGTGCCCATGACAGCCATCACTAATCAAGCATGGTGCTCCAAAGCAGCCACAATCACTTAATAGAAAACAAGCCTCTATGTTATCCTGGGCTAGCTGAATTCTAACATCCTTTCCTGCTCTGAAATTTCATTCTTATTATTTCTAACCTAAATGGAAAGGCAATATTATACTGAAGGAAAAATTGCTATAGAACTCCAAATCATAGAACTATTCAAGCTGCAGATTTTATAAGAAAGCCACCACAGCTTTGGTTTTGTTGGGTACAAAAGGTATGTGTTTTTGTAAAATTTATTTTAGATCTTTCAGTCTAAGATTTTTTTCCTTCCACATCTTTTGCTGCAAGTTCTCCTGCTCAACCCGATTTACTTTGATCCCTGGATAAAGGAGAGGCTCATCAGCATTGACTTTTAACTCCTTTCACTTTGGAAACCTCTTTATGAAGCCTCCTTTTCCTGAAGTCAGGTTGGACAGAATCAAATCCTGCTCCTTTTGATAAATGTTTCTATTGCACACTAGGTAACTCACCAGCAATCACTAGCAGAAGGCCTCCTAGGGGGCTACCGTGGCCATCTGGTCTTTTATGTTCCAGTCCACACAGTAGAAGCCAAACCAAGGTTGGGCTGACAGCAACAGCATGGTGATTTTCTCTCTGCATTCCAAAGACACCCTTGCGGTATTTCCATTTCTAATCCCCTCTACCCATCCACATAATAGATCAGCAAGACTAGTGTCCCCAAATTGAGCTCAAGTTGTAAAGGGAAAAAAAAGTTTGCATTGTTTCTTTTGGAATCGATAGCTCTATCCTTCTGGGTTTCCAAATGCCTCTCTACCTCTCACCAAACAGGGAGATTTGTGGACACTGGAGACAATTTGGCTCTAGTTTATTTAATTCTATTAGGTATATACACACAGGGTCTGAGATTATGAACATTTTGCTCTTGTGATTTCTAAGTTTTAATGAACCAGAGGTACCTCTCTCTATAAGACATTTTTCTCCATTGAAGAATGAGAGCTGGGGTCTCTAGTATCCCAGGCTGAGGCTCCCATAATTTGTGCCAATAGAGGTGTTCAGTGACTTGCACAGAAGTTAACTCTTCCCTTTCCAAGAAGCCCAGGAAAATAGATGAATTCTACCATTTAATCACAGACATTTAAACCAAAGAGCATTTTAAGAAAGTGAAAAAGGTTCTTTATTCCTCAGTTGAGCTCAGTGATTTTTTTTTTCTTTGAAGGGGGATGAGTATGGAAAATAAAATATATATATATATATCATTCTGGCCTCCTTTAAAGCAGTAGATATTAAATATAGATGAGATAAGTCAGTTCTCCTTTTAAGACTTATTAAGGACATCCCGTCTTCTCTAGGGCCACAGAATTCTCCCACATTTGCTAAATAAAGTGGAAGCCTCCCTAGTTTTAAGGGGTTTGGTTGGTCATTTTGCCTAGGGTAGTATGTGGAGTATACTGGAAAGTCTGCACAGAAGGAAAAAAAAAAACCTGTGCACTTTTAAAAGCATGGATCCTGAAACCAAACTGCCTGAGTTTGAGTCCCAGCTCCATCTCTTATTACTTAATCTTCTCTAGGGCTCAGTTTTCTCATCAGTTGAATGGGGATAATAATAGCACCCATTTCATAGATGGTTGTGAAATTAAGTGAGATTGCTCCTGGAATGGTATGCTTAGCACATTGCCTGGCATATTCTGTGTTATATAAACATTAGCTACCATTTTGGCAGCTATGCCTCCGTTTCCTCATCTGCAGAATGGGGATAATAATGAGGATGAGAATGAGGATTACGTGACTCTCTTTCTAGGTAGCTAGCTAGCTAAATGAGATATAGATCTATTTATAGCAGTGTGGATGGTATGGAGGGCTACTCACATGATAACTGTTACTATTGTTGCACAGATTGTGAATGTTTTCCTTAGCCCTGGAAGGGCAGCATGTGAAATGGTTAAGAACCTAGAACCCGAGCTTGGATGTCAAATCTGGCTCTACTCTCATTAGCTGTGACCTCGTGGGAGTTAGTTATCTTACCTCTAAGCTTCCGGGCTTTTCATCTGTAGATTGGGACTCACACTACAATCTCCTTTACACGGTTGCTGTGAACACGGATTGAGACAGCTCTCTCTAAAGGGCTTAGCAGGCACTTGGCATATCATCAGTGTTCAGTAAACGTTTGCTAATATTTTCAGACGCTTTCTTGTAACTGTTTGATGGGAATTAGGCAGAGGGTTCCGGTAAGAATGTGATTTGGGAAGCAGCGCTTTTCTGGAGATAACTGAAAGGCAGCTGTCTTGCTGTTTGCAGATGTGGTCACCCTCCTGGGCTTTCTCTATGCCTCCAGTGGAGAAAACACAGGCATTGTGAAGAAGGTCCCGAGGTTTCACAACCGAGAGCTGGAGGCCACCCGACGTCAGCGGATAGATTACCCCGTGTAAGAATGGGCGGATGATGGGGGCTGGTGGGGTGGTCCTCTGCTTAATCTGAAGACCAGGCAGGCTCGTGGAATCCCTTAGGAGGTCACACCTTGGTAATATGTTTCTGGAAAATGTGGAGATCCACACAGCTTGGACAGAATTTTTGGCCCAAAGCGTTCTTGAATTATTCTTGCCACTAGCAGTCCTCAGTTTGCCTTGGACTTTCTGTGTTGGTCCCAGGAATGACATGAACAGGGGAGCAAGGTGTGGGAGCCTCAGGCCTTGCAAGCTTTCACATGCAGGCAGCCACAGCCAGCGCCCACTGCTGCCTTCACTTTGCTCTTTTGGTCTTGAAAGATTGGATGAGCTGCTTGAAATCTCACAATTTCTGATCTCCTCCATTGATTTCAGCAAAACCCAGATATATATATTTTTTCCTTCTGCTGAATTGAAGATGCTGAAAACAGTTCCTGGTTCACCTCAGACTGGATGGATTTAGCAGAGTGATTTAATTCTTCCCATGCTGCTGGCTGTAGAAAGATCTTGAGTCACTTTACCGAGCGTATGTTCTTGCTAAGCTTCCTTGTAATAACTTATCTTCATGAGCTTGCTCAGCTGGGTGGGTCAGGAGGGAGCTGTGTGGCACCATCTGTTTGCATATCTTACCAACTGATTCTGAGGCCAGATTAGAAAGCCCAGAAAATTCTAAAGGACTTGTTTGGATATATCCCCAAAGAACCTGGGGCCACGGCCACGTTAACCCAAACTGTGAATTGCTTACTGGGTCATGGTGAGAACTCTGTGCATTTGTTTTCACCTTGATTCCTATTTTGCCTGCAAAATGCAATGACTCCCAGCTCCCCATCTTGGAACTGCTGGTCACTAAGACAATGTGTGGTGTCAAGCAAGTGTTGAGCTAATATTTGCTGAGTGACGGATGGATCACACATCTTGGCTAAATGTGTCCTAGTTAAGTTGACTACTGTTATTTTATTCTCACCCCACAAATCACAGATGTACAATACTTTTTTTCAACTAAAATAGCCCCAGTCCAGAAATGGAACAATTAGATTAGTTGTTCCATATGGGTCAGCCGGAACTGTGATCCTGAACAACCTAATGTGTGCATTAAAATAGTATCTACGTGTCCCAATTAACATATAGCGGTGCCATTTGCAGATTACGACACTTTTCTACCTTAAGGCTTTTATCTTGGAAGGAAACAAATTGCTCAAAAAAGCCTAATTATGTTTTTTTCTTTTAACCATTGAAATTAGAATAGCTTCTTATCAGATCACCTCTTATTAAAATCCAGATTTTTATTTTATGTCTGACTTTCTCAACCTTAATCAAGAATTTAGATGGCAAGCATGTGAGATTCTCCAAAAGACACAGAAACAGAGTTTTTGGTGCAAGGCACAATATCTGCTAGTTTTATACAATGATCTTTAACTCCTGTCTTTCGCAGTTACGATAACTACCTCCTTTGTCTCGAAAATCAAGCTTTGCAAGCTGATCTCCCATGATGAACATGAAGGCAAATTCATCCCTTCATTGGAAAGAAAGCAATTTACTTGGTCATTGTTAACTATAATTACCTGTTCTTGGATGATATCAATCTGCAGATTTTTTTTCTCTCCTCACTCTTGTAGGTTTACTGTTTCATTGTGGCTTTATTTACTCCATTATTGCAAGGCCAATCTCTGTGGGATTCTGTACTTTGTTGATTCTAATGAGATGTATGGCACACCGTCTGTATTCCTTACTGAAGAGGGTGAGTATGAAACGGAACATTTAAACTGATAGACTGATATCATGGTTTCCTTATGCTCTCTTGGCAGGTGTGTCGGGAATTAAGGAAGATACCATCAACGTGGCGGTTCAGTGAGAGCGATGATTTTCAAATACAGCTTCCCAGGAAACCCCTTTTTTTTTCCTGGAAGCTTAAAACACGTGTCTTCTTTACAAAGGAATTCACTTGTGTGGTCTTTTGTTTGCTTTGTTAGTGTTTGCAGGGAGAAGGCCCATGTTCTGACTGTAGAGCTCCTTAGGCCAATTGTTCAAAACGTGTAATCACTTCATGCCTTCCTAAGTTTTTGTTTTGTTTGTTTGTTTTTTGGTCATTTCTCACGAGTTTTAATTTTCCTTGTAGGCCACTTGCACATTCAGATGCATCTTGTCAAAGGAGAAGATCTTGCCGTGAAAACGAAATTCACCATGCCTCTGAAGGAGTGGTTTCGACTGGATATCTCTTTTAACGGAGGCCAGGTATTCTGTGTGCACGCTCCGTGAAACCCTTCATCTTAGGCACTGCAGTAAAGGGAGGGAGCAGGGGTGTCTGCAGGAGCAAATGTGTGCTAAAGGATAAGCTCTTTACAGCTCTACACTTCTTCAATCAAACTTTTATAGATGGAAGTTTATTTTATTTTTTTTCTGATTTTGATAGAATCCCATCCCATTTAATTAACTTCCAAAGTGCTTCTTTCGACCGTATTGTGAATGAGTAAATAATATAGTTGCTCTATGTCCACAATTATCTGAGCAATTCAGTTTTTGGTTTTTTTTTCCCCCTGTCTCAAGGGAGATAGGCTTTGTGGAGATAAATGTTAAAATAATATCGGTCATGTTTATACACTGTTATCAGATCTATGCCTTTTCTTTTTTTTTTTTTTTTTACAGGAAATTGATTAGTTAGTTCAGCCAAGAAATGGTTTGACTGTTTTTGGCAGTTACACAACTGCTGACGTTTGGTATTAAACAAATAATAACCAACAAACCTAAGTGATCATTCTGGTGGGACAGAGGGGGTTTATCTACTGTGTACTATAAAACAGTGCACATAACCGTTTCAAACTCTCATAACGTAGATTTTATGGGTTATGGCAAATCTGTTGTTATAATTGAAGACCATTCCATTTCTTGATATACTTGATGCCGATGTGCTACTTTTTTTCTCGCTACTTTACTTCCTCATCAGCTTTTCTTATTGATTTGTGATTTTCCAGTAACAGAAGTGGAAGAGACGTGTTATTTGTCTCATGTATTAGATAATAGACAGGCTTCCCTTGGTGTTTAGGTTCATCACATTTTCTTTTCCCGGAGAGACAAGAAATCAGGTCAATCCTTATTCCCTCCCTAAGAAGAATCCGTAAAAGGTTAGCTGGAATTTTTTTGTGTGTTTGTTGGTTTCTTTAACAATGTGAGGTGACCTAGCTCTGGTCTGTGGTCCAGCTTTCCATTTATATAAGGTTTAGGATAGCATTAGAGCTTGGTTGCTGCTTGCTCCTGAGGTGAAGGTCAGCTCAGTACTCTGTGTCACTTAAATGGGTCTCAAATCATCAGAGCAAATCACAGATTTATTTTGCACCTTATGTATGTAAGGCTCTTTGCTCACGGAGCTTATCGACTGTTTATGGGAGAAGCGTTAAGCAGGTGAAGGGATGTCATAAGGAGAACTTAATTACTAAATGATTCATATTAACTCAGGGAAGAGAGGTAGCACTTCATGCTGGGATGCTCGGGGAAGGTTTCACAGAGAAGATTCTTACGGATTTGGTGGAATTGAATTGGAGGGACGGGGAGAGAACATTGTAGCACATCATTGGGGTTATCAGATAAACCAGGTTGGAGTAGAAATTGGCAGCCTGTAGAAAACTAATAGGAGAAAAAAAAATGTCTGTAAGGCTAGAATGTCGACAATCTCGAATATTAAGAAATCTGGATTTCTATTCCCAAGGTGGCAGGGCATCATGGAAGATTTTTGAACCAGAGTAGAGCAAATCAAAGTAGTCCTTTAATTAAGGAGATGAATTTAATTTAGCAGAGTACACGATGGGTAAGGATTAGAAAGACCAGATGGGAAGGAAAGAAAAAAGAACTAGGGTTGGGTGGATTTTTTTTTTGTTTATTTTTGTTTTTGGTAGACTTTTGCCTTTTGTCCTACTTTATTTTCCATCCTATCTCATCTTCCTAATATATCTGTAAGTCCCCAAAATAGTATTATTGTTTTTCCACATGACATCCGCCACTCTGGTGGGACAGCCATCCTCATTGTTTGGACTAAATGGACCAGGGACTTAAAGCCGGTGGCTGGTTTAGAGAAACAACTGACTGGAGTCATTTTCTTCTCTGAGCCAACATGCTGCATATGGAGAGTTGGGTTGGTTTTTATGTGTTAGTTTGTCTCTCCTAGGCACAGTGTTGTAGCCATCCCTCTGAGTCCCTCATTAGCTCAGCACACGTTTCCTAAATCCTTGCTCTGTGCTTGCACTGGATGTTGGGGGCAGAAGGAGCTCCTTAGCTCCAGGGGCTTATGTTGTAGTAGCTGTCCAAGACACACGAAGAATGTGTGACAGCTCACGACATTATCAACAAAAACATTGTCACTGTTGAAACGACAGTGACGATTCTCCGCGCTTAGGGAAAGAAAGTGGGGAACAGCAGTGCGTGAGGAACGCTCAGCACCCACTTGTTTCTCCCCCTAAGACTGTCATGGAATCAAAGGAAAATTTCATAAACCCCTTGCAGTATCTTACGTACTTCCTTCTCTTCCTATGCAACAGACGTTTGAGCAGAAGTACACCAAGCAAAACCATGGCTTGTAGCTTGGAAGTATCTGAACCCCACTGGGGGAAACTGTGTGATGGATATGGTTATGATATGAAGTCATTTGGAGAAATTAAGTTTCTTTAATCTTAAAATATACGCAGGGCTAGTAAAGTATTCATTTTATTTCTGCAGAAATGGATCAGGTGAGAGACTATGCAGCCCATTTTATGCGTAATTAGTATCCAGGACTGTATTTATGCTGTGAGGTGTTGGGGCCTAACTGATTTTGTGTATTTCTCCCACACAGATTGTAGTCATCACCAGCCTTGGACAGGATTTGAAAAGCTACCATAATCAGACCATTAGGTAAGGGCAATATTTTCTTTTTATTCAGCATTATGTTGGATAAGGATTAGGAAATCTTCTAACGTTAGCCCTCAACCCTAATGTTCTTCCCACACTTCCTTATTCAGTTCTTGAGCATGGACTGTGTCGCGTCTGCCCTATAGCTCAGTCTTTGCACTTTTTTTTTTTCCATCTGCAAACTCCCCTCTCTTCCCCCACAACATTTTTTCTAAGCAAGAGGAACTATTCCTCTCTCCAGATCTCATTGTGAATTCTTCCTTTCATGTCACTTGATAATTCATTTTCTTTGAAAATTATCTCCTAGGAAGGATTCTGAAAAATAAATAACGTATTAATGCTGCTTATTGAGAATGGTTGGTAACTTTAGCCCTAGTATAAAACATAAAAGCAGACAGTCTTCATATTTATGTTCATAATCTAAATTTGAAATGCATGCAACTATTGATATTGGTGTAACTTTTCATCCTCATGTAACCATTCTCCACAAGAGTTACAGAAACTGAGAACTGGGTCCTTTGCCTTGCATTTCATAATTTTTACATTTGCTTCTACACTCTTGTCTGATAGCGGGGTTTCTAGTGGTAGAACCACGGGGCAGCCTCCTTTGGGCACTCAGGATACCTCAACATGGCTAGACCATATATATATATAATATATGTATATATTATATATGCTATATCTATCTATCTATCTATCTATATACACAGTCAAATGCTTAAGTGTAAAAAACAGACACAAAAACTACCAGCTTTGTATGTATAATTTAGGTATATGTGTATAATACACATGTACCAGCTTTGTCCGGATAATTTTAAAAAATGTATCAGGTGCTTTGGCTGGGTATGGGGAGGCTCATGCCTCCCTATTGTAGTTACTTTACTACGGCAAGCAAGAAGCTGTCTCTCTGAACAGGCTCGTTCACTCAGACTCCTCACACAATCCAGATTTTCTTGGAAACCAATTATTGAAGAAAGAACACAAGGAGAGGTAGAGACAAGGGAATGGGGGGCCATACACCCTACTTTTCTCCACCCACCACCACCACCACCCCCTTCCCTCCGCTCCCGCCATTCCAGTTTACATTTAAGTCAAACTAATGGCTTTTAGGCGCTGGGCCCATAGAACAATTCTTATTTTCATGGCCGGATTAAATTATTACAGTTATAAGAAAAGGCTAACGGGGTGTTATTCTTTAGCCTGCAAGGAGAAGGTTAGGAGCGACATTGACAGCTGTAGGGGAACTGAGAGGCTGAGGCCTGAGAACAGAGGGGAAGCCTGAAAGGGGACCATGTGGACTTAGGCCAGTCAGAAAGAGTTCAATGGACATGAGTTTTGTTGTAGAACAGAGTTCAGGAACAGGAGAGGCCTGGGAATTTGCTTTGGAGAAACGATGATGCGTCTGGTGTCCCTGCTCTGCACAGTGGGCCCCAGAAATCAAGGGTTTGCATTTGGGGATGTGAAGGCTGAAATAATACCTTCTCCTTTCTCTCCTGACACCCACCCCTGACCCCAGGACGTTTTTGACAAAAGATTGATTTCACAGGCTCTTTTTCATTCTCTGTGTAAGGGCTTCTTTTCACGGTACATCCCAGGGGCCTAGATGCTGGCCTGAGTGAACTGTAGATGGAGAGATCACAGGGTGAGCCAGGCCTGGGCCCAGGAGGTGGGGAGGGAGACCCAGGCCTTCCACATAGTATTTAAGGAGGTGCCAAAAAACTCGGTAATTGTATTAGTTTGCTGGGGTTGCTGGAACATAGTACCACAAGCTGAGTGGCTTAAACAACTGAAAATTATTGCCTTACATTTCTAGAAGCTAGAGGTCCACGATCAAGTGTCGGCAGGGCCGTGCTCTCTCAGAAGGGTCTGGGAAAAGAGCTGACCTAGGCTCTGAGCCTGCCAGGCCTCTCTCCAGCTTCTGACAACTCTGGGGGCTGGAGTGGCAGGGCCCCAGTCTTTGCGCCATTTTCCCTGTAACTGTGTGTGTGTGTCCTTCACATTCTGCACTGTGTAAGGACACCAGTCATGCTGGACGAAGGGCCCATTCTGCTAGCGTGGCCTCGTCTCAACCAATTACATCAGCAGTGGCCCTCTTTCCAAATAAGGTCACATTCCGAAAGTCTGGCTATTCAGACCTTAACATAGAAATCTGGGGCCGGGTATGGGGGGGCGCAGGGGGGAGATAAATGACATTTACTATAATATTGTAAGAAATAAAAAATTAATGTCAGGAATATACAATGAACAAAAAAATAAAAGTTTTAAGTAAATACAGAATCCGTGTGATCATATAAGATCCAGAGAGGAGGAACAATGTTCAGATACAGACCAATTCGACATTCTTCTTCAAACATTGAAATGATCCCTTACCTGGTAATGGGGCAGTCCCCAGACCCAGGAGTGTCCCTGGCTACCTCCTCAGCTGCCTTTCCTGTACTCCTGGGACCTCACCCATCAATTCAAGAGCTGAAGAGTTAATGTCAGGCCTACCTGGGATTCCTGTGGTTGGATATTTGGAATCTCATCCATCAGAGAGGTTTTAGAGTGGGCCAAGCCCGTGAACTAAACATCAGATATTTCAGATGGTCATAGGTTTACTCCTTGTTGTCATGTAAACATAAGGATAGCTGCTGTCCCGCCAAGGTGGTATGGAAAGATCCATAATTAAGTGCTTAGAAGTGCAGTGCTCCACACAAATGAAAGGCTGTCAGTGACACTGGGTGGGGGCAGGTAACAACTTCACGCCTATACAGTGTTTATCCTTCATTCACTTATCCAATATATGCTCATTCGTCCAACACCTCGACCACAAACCTGACCCAGTGCAGACTCTAGGATTAAAATGATGAACAAAAAGGATACAGTCAGTCCTTACCTTCAGGAAGCTAAAAGAATGGCAGAAAGGAAGAAAGAAAGAAAGAAGGAAGGAAGGAAGGAAGGAAGGAAGGAGAAGGAAGGAAGGGGAAAGAAAAGAAAAAGAAAGAGAGAGAGAAAGAAAGAAAGAAAGGAGGGAAGGAAGAAGGAAAGGAAAGAAAGTGAGGGGGAGAAGGAAGGAAGGAATGGGAGGTAGGAAGGAAGGGAGGGAGGGAGGGGCAAGGGAAGGAAGGAAGAAAGGAAGGAAGGAAAGGAAGGGAGGGAGGGGAAGGAAGGAAAGGGAAAGAGAAAGAAAGAAAGAAAGAAAGAAAGGAGGGAGGGGAAGAAAGGAAGAAAAGAAAAGGAAAGAAAAAAAGGGAGAGAGGGAGGGAGGGAGGGGAAGGAAGGAAAGAGTACCAGTGGGAGAGACAGATCTTAAATTCATAAATAAATATAAAATTACAAATCATGGGGAATTCTGGAAAGGAATTGAACAGGGTAGTTTCAAAGGACACTCAAGAGGGTCAGAATTTACAGCAGGTCCCAAAGAAGTGACATTTGAGATGATGATTACTCTTAAGGGCAGAGAGGGTCAACCCATCTGCAGCTTTAGGTTTCCCCTATTAAAGAACCGTGGAGCTGGAGCTATTTTCTGGTTGTGAGTGAGGTTTATTTAACAACATCAGAGATTCGTTCAGGCTGCTGGAGCCAGGCAGCAATAAACCAAGGTGGTCTCCTATGTCCAGAAGTGTAAAGATAGTTTGCCAGTGTGCCCAAGGTTTCCAAAAGGGATGGCCTGGGCTTTGGAACTGTCTAGCTCAGCTTTTATGTCTGTGAAATTGATGACCGTCAAACAGGGCACACGCAGTACAAGGAAGCGCTTGCAATCCCTGGCAGCCATGGAGGATTTTAGAAGAGAAAAATGTAGAGGCTCTGAGGTGGTTGGAGAGCAGGCAGGAGAGATTTTCTATTTCGCTGTTCCTTTTGGATTCCCAGACCCAGTACCAAGATGGGGAAGGGCTTCCCTCGTACCCACACCAAGCAATTCTGAGACATCAGCAGGGTATCCAAGAATTCAACTCAAGCCCAACACTGTCCATCCAGAGATAGCATCAGATGCCATAGGGGAAGGGTCAGCCCTACAAGACGACCCTCACCCCACTTTAGATGCTATCTGCAAGCTCTGGAGATTGGAGGTTCCAATGACCTTCTCCTTAGGTTCTTTTGATTTGCTAGAGCAGCTCCCAGAACTCAGGGAAGTACTTACTTACATTTATTTACCCATTTATTAAAGGATCTGCTATAGGATACTAATCAACAGCCAGGTGAAGAGATACATGGGGTGACGGCTGGGAAAAGGGCACAGAGCTTCCATGCCCTCTCCAGGTGTGTCACTGTCCCTGGCCTCCGTGTGGTCACCAACCTTGAGGCTCTCCCCCAGTCCTTTAGGGTTTTTAGAGAGGCATCATTACATAGTCATGGTTGGCTAAGACATTGGCCATTGGCTGGTTCAATCTGCAGCCCTTCTCCCCTCCCTGGAGTTCAGGGAGTGGAACTAAAACTTTCAATCCTCTAGTCACCTGGTTGGCCCACCTGGTCCAACTCTGACGTTGGGCAGAGTCACCTTCTTTGACATAACAAAAGATATCTTTACTACTTTCAAAACTTAGGAGATCCCAAGGGTTTGGGGAGCATTGTGAGCCAGGAACTGTGGACAAAGACCAAATACATCTTTCTTTCTTTCTTTTTTTTTTTTTTTTAAGATTTATTTATTTGGAGAAAGAGAGGGAACATGTGTGTGCATGTGCATGGGGGGCAGGGCAGAGGGAAAGAGAGAGAAATCTGAAGCAGGCTCCACACTGAGTGCCTAGCTTGATGCAGAGCTCGATCTCACAACCCTGAGATTGTGACCTGAGCTGAAATCGAGAGTGGGAAGCTTAAACAACTGAACCACCCACGTGCCCGCAAATATTTATTTCTTATGAACCACAATGTTGCAGTTGTATTATGATAATGATTAAAAAGAAAACAAAAATTACAGTCCAGAACCAGGGGGACCAAGTAATTTATTAATTAGTTGAAAGATTCAGTTAAAGCAAAGATTCATTTAAAAAGATACCATAAACATTTTATTTTAATTAGAAAAACCCAGAAATGTACATTCATCCGCCAGTCTTTCCAGATAGGGCCTTTCTTTTGTTCCAAATCTACCGATTGGAGTTCCCTGTGGTCTTCCTGGCATAAACGGCACCCAATTCCCATTCTTACAAATAGAAAGAGAACAAAGACACTCGTGAAACTATCAAAGCCAAGATATGTCTAGATTTCTTACATTTTTTTCCTAATCTTTTACAGTTGTCCTAATTCCACACTTTTAAAGCAACCGTTCTTTTCTGTGTCAACCCAAAATATTCAACTTAATTGTTACAGAATGAACAATGCTTTCTTCCCAATCCATATTTTATTGAATGACATCATAGTTCATTAAATTGTGTAATTACAATGACCATACAATTGGCACTGTCAAGTTTGGGAATAGACATTTCTCATTCTTACTAAGTTTGCATTTCGGCAATGGATTAGGTTCATAATTATAACCGTAGTTACCAGTTATGGGGCCTACTATGTGCCAGGCACTGTTGTAACTGCTCTGTTTAAATATCAGTTTATTTAATCCTCACAACAGCCCAGTAGGTAGGTACTACCGTTATCTTTATTCAAAGGACAGAAGACTAAGGCTCCTCCGGAGAGTGGGCTCTGACCAGCGAGCATCCAGCATGTTGCAGGGATAGCCAGTAGGGGCGCTGGAGAGCTGGTTGAGCCGAGTTCCGTTAAGCGCGCTTCTATTGTAGAAGCCTTGCGTTTTGTATCCATCAAGAGCCAGGTATTAGTGCTGACGGTGGCTGGAATGTTAAATCTTTCTACGGTCTTGAAAAACAAAATCAATTCACAGCTCTCGGAGATAATAACTTTGTGGTCCCTGTGAAAATAAAGAGAAGGACCATCAAGCCCGAGATTCTGAAATGAAAAATATCGGGAGAAGCAGCTCTCCTTTTCCATTTTAGCCGCATTTGTGTAAAGCTAATTTCTAAGTGTTCACTTCTGCTGCCTTCTGTTGACGTTGTCAGAGTCTCATTCCTTCTCCCTTTCGTCTTCCTCTCCAGCCAGGTGAACCTGCTACAGTTTGGGTTCCTTGGTAACAGTCAGTACATCCCCTGTCTTGGGATAACCCCAGGTTGCTTGGTTTTTCTGATCTAACTGCTGGTATCTCCCTCCATCCCTGTTGGCATCACCCTGGCCCATTGCTCTCACGACTCGCCGGGCTCCTGGCGGCTTGCCTGACATTTTGTTTTCTTTCCGTCTGCTTCCATCTGCCCTCTGTCTTCCCTGGCTCTTTCCTCTTTGCCTGACTTCTCACTTGATGCTTTTCTTGGTCCTCCCCACAACCTGCTGTCCTCGTAGGTCTGATACCGCCTCCTTCACCTAACCTATTTTAGTTTTTAAATAGGCAATAAATGGGGCTGTTTAAAAAAAAATCAAAATGATACGAAAAGATAGACAGCTAGATGTCTTGCTTCAAGCTCTGTCCTCATCCACTCCATCCCCTACCTCCTACGCCCTGGGGAAATATTATTATTAATTTCTTGCAGTATGTACTTAACAGAGTTTTTAAAATGCAAATACGACAAAAAGATCCATTCTCCTCTTTCTTGGATAAAAAGTATATGCTCTTTTTTCCACACTTTTGTTTTACTTTTTTCACTTTAATACATTGGAGATTCCTTTAGTACACAGAGCCCTCTGTTCCCTTTTTAAGCTATATATTTTAAAAAGGCTCACATTTAGTGTCCATTGGATGGCCTGACAGACGCCTGGGGTTGTCCAGTCTTTGGTGCATATAAACAAGGCAGTAAGGAACAACTTTTTGCATTTGATTCTTGCCGGCCCATTTTGTCCCTTTCGTTTTCCTTCCTACTCCTTCAAGTCTTTCAGGACAAAGCAGATTTCCAGCACACCACCTGTACTGAGCTCTGGCATTCAGCTTCTTCCTTCTCAGTCCGAATTTTCCCTCGGGTTCTGATCTAATATATGTTGTTAGTTTTCCTTCACAGCCACCTTCTGTCCATTCAACAAGGTGGGCTTTTTCCCCCCTTTTAGAGCAAAACATTTCCAATTAAGATTAGTGATTCCAAAGAATTCCAATCCCAAACCATTTTACCAATATCAGAAGCTGGCAGGTACTGAATATTTGTGACGGGCAAGGCACTCTGCCGGGCACATGCCTTTACATTAGATGAATCCTCCTAAGAATCTAATTATTGGGGAGATAATTTACTAATGAGAAAACTTGGTCTCAGAGAAGATAAGGGACAGGCCCAAGGTCACATGGCTGGTAAACAGCAGAGTTAGGATCCTAGCCCAAGTGTGTCTGACCCACCACGGTCTCATCTGCTAGAATTCAGTGTGAAGGACATGAAGAAATTTGGGGGTGTAAGTCGAAGAGGGTCAATAAAAGAGTCTTTTTTAAAGATCTGCTTCAGACCAAGGGCTCTCTTAATTCCTTCTTCTCCTGTAGCTTCAGAGAGGATTTCTATTATAATGACACTGCTGGATACTTCATTATCGGAGGGAGCAGGTATGTGGCCGGCATCGAAGGGTTTTTTGGACCCCTGAAGTACTATCGTCTCCACACTCTGCACCCTGCACAGGTGAGCCCCGGGCATCAAGAAGTTTCTGGGAGTTCAGTCATGATGGGCATGTGGCTGTAGGACGTGGAAGCTCATGTAAACAAAAGATTTACCCAAGCTGGACCTCGCATTGACTCTGTCATCAAAAGTAATTAATATGGAGGCTTTTCCCCCAGCAAACTCGATAATAGATTTCTGTTAAGGTTTGGTTCATTTAGTACTCATGAAATGGAAACCATTTACTTCCTATGTTTTAATAACTACTAGCTTAATTATAGAGTAGATTTTTATCAGGCTGTTGCCTATCCAGTAATTAAGCTAATGAAAGGAGAGAATCTTAGTTATTTGGTAGAGCTTCTTTTATGTGCTATTATTTAAAGTATCAAAAGAGGAGACACTCTAGCAAATTAAAATCTTGGTTCCATTCGCTGCTGTCTTCAGACACACAGGCCTTGGGCTCCCACAGTGGGTTGGCTGTACTTGTAGACATTGTGGAGGACGGAAGCTACTATGCCGTGACCCTTACCTCCAAAACCCACCCACAGGTGGGCTTGTCCAGCTCTCCAGGTCAGCTCCCCAGGGCTGGTGCAGGGAGGCGGGCACTGCCTCCCTTCACAGAGGTGTGTTTTTCTACCATGTAAGGAGATCACCAGACACCTGAACAAGGAGCCTTGATGCATTCCTGTGACCCCGCGAGATTTGTTCTGGGGAAAGCTGGAGTCATTAGGCAAAGTAAAGGAAGAAAAATGCAGAGCCCTACTATCCATGGGCACATGTCAGAGTCCCTATGGAGAGATTTCTGTGAAGAGGAAAACAAATTAATGTATTAATGTATTCCTTTTGCAACAAATACTTCCAGAGCACCTACTATGTGCCAGGCCCTGTGCAGATGCTGAGATGTCCATGATGATGAAGAGGATAGCTCTCAAATTTTTTTTGAGGGTGGTTCACGTGAGAAATCTATGTAATAAAAAAAAAGAAAGAAAAGAAGAAATCTATGTTATGTCCTGAGCACACACATACATGCACACACATATGCACATACCTGTATATATTATATATATGTATAAAATACAAAACCAAAACCCAGATTTTACTGAGAATACATGCCTTTCTCTTGTTAGACGCACTCGGCTATTTCGTGTTCTATTTTTTTTTAAATATTTTATTTATTTATTTGACAGAGACAGAGATCACAAGTAGGCAGAGTCAGGCAGAGAGAGAGGAGGAAGCAGGCTCCCTGATGAGCAGAGAGCCCAATGCGGGGCTCAATCTCAGGACCCTGGGATCATGACCTGAGCTGAAGGCAGAGGCCTTACCCCACTGAGCCACCCAGGTGCCCCTGGTGTTCTATTTTATTAGAAAAAAAAAAAAAATCAGGGACGCCTGGCTGGCTCAGTGGTTTAAAGCCTCTGCCTTCAGCTCAGGTCATGATCTCGGGGTCCTGGGATCGAGCCCCGCATCGGGCTCTCTGTTCGGCAGGGAGCCTGCTTCCTCCTCTCTCCCTCTCTGTCTGCCTCTCTGCCTACTTGTGATCTCTGTCTGTCAAATAAATAAATAAAATCTTAAAAAAAAAAAAAGAAAGAAAGAAAGTCACTTCTGTTTACAACCTGTTGAAATACTTTCATGACCCTCTAATGGGTTACAACCTGGATTTTGAAAACCATTGAGTTGAGATAAAGCCTCTGTTTTGGAAAAGCTCCCCATCTGCGTCTTAAACACCAAAGTCATGAAGGAACACAGTACATGCTCTAATTCGCATGCAAGTGTTTTTGGGTGACTGAGGTGGGGACATCCGTATCTGCACACACATGGGGGGGGCGGGGCTGTCAGGGAAGGTTCCCTGAAGCAATGACCTTGGACCTGACTCTTGGAGGTCAAGTAGGAGCCTACCCAGTTGAAGGAGGGTTTGCAGGGCTTGGCACAGCACGAGGAGAGTTGGCATCCCTTGGGAACTGAAGGAGAGAGGAACATGATTGTCTAGGGACAGCACGTGGTGAGGGGAAAGAAGACGGTGGAGGCCTGGACTCTGGGAAGGAATTTAAGATGCTCTTGCAGAAGAGAAGGAGCACTAAAAGCAGCGAGAGGGAACCAGACCGAGCTAGTGTGCCCTTGAATTATACACTCCTGCTGCTGATCCAGAGCCAACAGTCTGTGTGCAGGCAAGCCATCTGGTGACACCAATGGGAGAAGAAAATCCGCCTGAACACAGCCTCAGAGGTATCGATGGGAGTTTGATGACAGTTGTTGTTCATTCGATTTTCTTGCCTTCTTGTAGATCGTTAATCCCCTCCTTGAGAAGCCACTTGCTGAACAGCTCAAATTGTATTATGAAAGGTGTGCTGAGGTCCAAGAAATAGTGTCTGTGTACACATCCACGGTGCAGCAAGGGGGCAGGCAACAAGAAGCATGTGAGTACTGAGCTCCAGCAGGGCAATTTTTAGCTCTGTGTGTTTGTGTCAACATGTTTGGCTCCTTTCTAACGCGGTTAAAATAGAATAAATATGACCTGAGTGGCGCGAACAGATACGACGTGGAGCCCTTCACGGATTGAGGCGGGGGACCCTGTACGTTCCACCTGGATTCCAACCAGACCAACGGCCAACAGGAACCCCACACCTGCTTCTTAGCTTCAACCATATGCGATTCCTGTTAAGAATACAAATGAGAGCGTGTTGGGCCTCGCGTTGCTTTCTTCCCATCCATAATGGGATCTTTGGCCAGTCTAAGAAAATAAAAGTGAATTGGAAAATAAATTAATCATTAGAAATGTTTCCCCATCGGTGCACTTTTGTCTTGGACCATTAATATCTGAATATTAGCTTTCAGAAATGTTGAACAGTGACTTTGTTGTTTGGAGCTCGGTTTTATTTTTTTTAATCCTTGAAATTGATTCTTTCTGGAAGACCCCGTTAATAGCCAGCAGAAGGAATGCATTTCAAATAGACTGCTTTCAGGCCTGTTCATATTTGCAGAGGCATCCTTCACTCATACAGGGTGGTCATTGATTATAAAAATTGGTTCCTGGCCTGTCTTCCAATATTCTGGCTTGGATCTGCACTTGTAAATTTCTCTGTGCTTAGATCTTCTTGCCTGATACGGCGGCACTAGAGTTAGTCCCATATGTTCCTTCTGGAAGAGAAATTCCTGTGGGGCCTTTGCCATCCGCAAAGACGAACGGAGTAGGGCGATCCTGCCCATACGTCTCCCTCTCTCCAGAGCTGAACTTCCCCAGCCCAGGCAGTGCAGGGATGGGTGCCTCTGGAGCACACCTCAGTCCAGAAGGGTTCACAGACCACAGTCTCAGCAAGTGAGGAGACGCAGCTATAGGGAAGCGTGGAAAACCAGTGCCTCTGCCGTTTAATTTAAGAATAGGCAATCCTGGTCCCCAGCTGCTGCGGGTACAGCTGACTCATCCAGAAAATATGATGCTGTCAGAAGAGGGGGAAGATATATAGGAATAGTAATATCCCAAACAGGAAAGAAACTGATTTTGATAACTGATGTAATTTCAGGAGAGATACTCTGAGTTGGAAGGCCGTCCTTGCATGCTGATCTGTTTGGTGGCATTGGAAGGTTTTCCTAACATCCACCGCCTTGCCTCCCTGGGGGTCCTTGTGCTTTGCTCCTCAACTCACACTGCCAACAAAATGGCCTAGATATTGGCCTCCTGGGGAACAGTCTGAGGCCAGCTGCTCATTCTGTAGAATTATTCAACAGCCATCAGCAACTTTGGCACATTTCCCTTGGACATGGCTTTGAATTTGTGACCTCGAGGCAGAGGCATCAGAGCCAATGGCAAATCCCTAATGGACCCAAACCAACATCCAGGAACATTAAGTCTGACCTCTGATTTCTAGTTCCTCTTGGGGAGGAGGGATTTAGAAGGATGAGGCCTTCCCTCTTCTGAGGGGAGGGCTCTCTTGTGCTTCCCTTGCCTGCAGGTGACTTCCAGAACTCCTACCTGGACCTGAAGCTCAGGTACGGGAGACCCTCCACGTGCAGAGCCTTCCCCTGGGAGAAGGAGCTGAAAGACCGGTACCCCAGCTTATTCCAGGCCTTGCTGGAGATGGGCTTGAGGACAGGTAATTGTGTCTTTGCCTCACCTTTGGACCCTGGCTGGGAAGGCTCCCTCTTTTCCGGTTCTGTTCACCCTCTTTGGTGATGTACGCCTCAGAGTGATTTTTTACCCTAGAGTTCTAGGTTAACTTCACATTTAAATTCTGCCCTTGTATGTCCACAACTCTCAGTGTATCTGTGCATACAGATACAAATACAACCCCAAATACAACAACAAATTTAGGAATCACTCCAGCCATTCTTTTAAAGCCAAGGCCACAAATGACAGCCGGCAGCCAGAGCTGGCCACCAAAGGCAATTGGTTTGGCATGTACATGACTGTCCATTTTAAAGAAAAAAATTAGTTGCTGGTATCTAAAAACTTGCATAAAAATGCAAATGTTTAGCTTTTCTTGAAAACCCCAAAGATCTGGCAACGCTGGGTCTCCTACGTTAGCCGCGGTTCCAGAAGTGAAAGTTGTCACAGGTGTGACCTGTCTATTCCCAGTCCTTCCTACCCCCCAATCCAGCACCTCCCGCCTACTTCTTTCCTGGAGCTTACCTGCCTGGGCCCTTAGGCCCTGGAACTTGAGATCCTTGACATGAAGTACACACTGTAAACGGCATCTCGGGAATCTGTCTATAATTCCCAAATATGGCTAGCTTCTGCTTAGGCCCATCACAGTTGGGGTTGGCTTCGTAATTAAGTGCATGCTGTAAGAGCCACAAGGGATCTTGAAATGATGTCTGTTAGGAAGAGGAGGGAAGCTGGAGGTGTTCAGCCTGGGGAAGGAGAGAAGAACGGGGGGTGATGATAACTCTTAGTGGTGAGACTTGAATCAAGGCTTCTGTGTCATGTAAGGACTTCCTAACAATGTCAGTGTTCAATGGAAGAGATTCCCTGCTGCGGACAAAGGGCAAAGGGAATCTATTCTGGCCTGAAAGAATCCAAACCATACCAGATATTTCTTCTTTGATTCATTCAATACTTGCAGAGTGTCTGCTCAGTTACTTGGCTAGGCTTTAGAGAGAAGTAAAATAACACAAGTTCCTTGTCCTGAAGGGACAGACTTGAAAACAAAGAAAAATGGTGATGCATTTTTTAAAAAGATTTTATTTATTTATTTTAGAGAGAGAGAGTGTGTGAGTGGGGAGGAGGAGCGGTGGGTGGGTAGGTGGGGAGAAATCTCAAGCAAACCCCATGCTGAGCGTGTGGAGCCCAACACGGGGTTTGAACTTATGATCCCAAGATCATGACCTGAGCCAAAACCAAGATGGGATCTGCTCAGTGGGTTAAGCCTCTGCCTTCAGCTCAGGTTGTGATCTCAGGGTCCTGAGATCGAGCTCCGCATCAGACTCTCTACTCGGCAAGGAGCCTGCTTCCTCCTCTCTCTTTGCCTCTCTCTCTGCCTACTTGTGATCTCTCTCTCTCTCTGTCAAATAAATAAATAAAATCTCAAAACCAAGAGTCAGACATTCAACCAACTGGGCAACTCAGGCGCCCCTGGTGATGCATTTTTAATAGAAGTGGTGGGAGTAAGTGGTAGAGTCACAAGGAAGGGAGTAGTCAGGGAAGGCTTCCTGGAAGAGGGGACAGTGGGATTGATTCTTGAAGGGTCAGTAGGTGTTTGCCAGATAAGCAGGGTATCTGGATATCAGAGGCAGAGTAGAGGCAGAGAGATGGGAATAACATCACCTTTGAAATGATATGCAAGGTGTTTGGGAGGCAGGAGAAGGCCTGGAGGGTATGATTCTGCTTACAGTTCCGATGGCATCCTGAGAATTTGTGCTTCACCTTATAGGTGACAGGGGCCTGTTGAAGGGTTTTAAGCAGCAGGCAGAGGTGCAATCAGACTTGGGTTCCGAGGTTACTCAGGTAACAGCGGGAGGTTGTGGGAGGTGAACAGGGGGGTGTTCCTGGAAAGCAGCGGGTCCTTGGTGGTCTGTGGTCCAGGCCAAGGATGCAGGCCTGAATGGGACAGGGTGGTGGGGACAGAGCTAAAGGGTTTAAAGAGGTTGGCTCTCAAGGATGTGTGACTGTTTAGATGCGGGCAAGGAGGACAAGGAGAAGGAGGCATGTGGAATCGGGTGACAGCGTAGCCTCTGCAGCCAGGAGGCCCGTCTACAATTTTAGCTTAGCATGTACTAGCCGGGTGGCCTTGGGCAAGTCATTCCATGTCCCTGCACCCCCTTCCTCACCTGTGCAGCGGGAATGATAATGGTACAACCACTCTCCTAGTGTCGACTTGATGAATTGATGCATATAAAATAGATGAAACAGAATCGGTCTACGGGACGCTCAGAATAAGCAGTGTTTCTCAATCTTGGCACTAGTGACGTTTTGGACTGGATAATTCCTTGTCGGGGTGGGGCAGGGGTGCTGGAGGGGAGGTCTGTCCTGTGTGTCAGCTACATTTCTGGCCTCAATCACTAGACACTAGGATCCCCCTCTCCCCTCCCATGACCCTGGTCTTGAGTTGTGAGGGTCCAGAGTTTGCCAGATGTCTGTAAGGAGGCCAAACTTCCCAACACTGAGAACCATTGCTGTATGAGTGTTACTATTGTCACCTGGCAGTGACGGTCCCCAGGTTTCCGCTGCTCATGCTGGACGCGCGTGCTGGATAGGTTAGGCTCTATGGGCTGAGGCCACACCCACATCAAAATAGGCTTTCTGAGATTTCTGATCATACTTAAATATAGTTTTACTGTCTGGAAGCAGGAGTGAATCATTTTCACAACCCATTCTTTTTAAAGGAAATACTCTCAATAAAAATGTTTTCATGTTATTTTTAGAGCTCAGAAGTTTTGTTTATAAGAATTTAGAATTTTTTTTTCCTCCGTGGAGGCCTGGAAACAGAATCTAATTAAAAACCCAAATTGTGAGCTCCTATACCTCACGGTGTCCCGAGCTGTGGGACTGGGTGGGGGGGTGCGTCACCTCGCAGCACACAGCATGTTCTGCTGACCCCTGCTAGGCCTTCGGGGGGCTCCATCTGTGGTGAGCAGGGAAGCCCCAAAGCCGGATTTGCCACTTACAGCCCACTGCTGGTGCCGAGCCAGCCGGTCGAGTGCCTCTGGGGCCAAGTCTGCTTGGGACGGCGCCAAAGAATGTCTCCCGAGGGGCTGTATCTTTCACCAGGGCCTCTGCCTCCCTCTGGCACCCAGCTACCTGCATTCCTTCACCCCCTCCCCTTTCCTGGAGCCAAGGACCAGGCCAAGAGAGAGCGTAGGAAGGGTGGGCAAATCTCCAGAATGAACTTCAAGCCCTCATTCCCCCTTCAGCTCCCGTTTCTCTAGGTTATGCTGTCCTGTCCATAAGGACCGGCGAGCCTTCTGCAGAGGTCAGGCGCACACTCTTCATTAAAATTCGTCTCTCTACCTGGCACGCTGCCCTTGCTTGGGGCTATCACAGTTTCCTCCTGCTCACCCTGGAGAGAGACCAGGGTTGAACATTGTGTTCAGTTTCTAACAAGGCTGAGCGAAATGCAGAACATTTGATTTTGTAAATTGAGGTTAAGAAAACAAGTTTATATATTTTTAAAGATATCTTTACTTGGGTCTCCTGTAAAAGGAATAGACGTAGACCAGTGTGGCCTTCTGGGTTCATCTTGCCGTAAGTGTCTGACTGGATTTGGAGGCTTTGGACAACTCTAGTTAGTAAGAACTAAGTCTACATTCTGTTTTCTGCCGTTGCCCCGAGCTGTCCCATCCTGTTCACTAGTAGACTTCATTAGAACATCCTTATCATATTACATTTTTTTGTATCTGAGATAAGCTCTGGGAATGGAGTCAAGTATCAGATGCTGGGTGCTTGGAATTCTGGCTGCGGGAACTCCATGGATGCAGGAAGAGAGACAAGGAATTTATTTAACTGTGTGAGAAACTTTTTCAGTTGCTCATGGCACAACCTTCCATCCATTTGATCACTCCACAGATGTTGACCAAGTGCCCCCCATGAGCTAGCACGAACAAAAATGGGGCCATGTTTTGAATGATAGTTTTTACGTCAATAGAAAGGAAAACTTCAGCTCCATTGTTCCTACCAAGGGGATGAATTTGTGGAATTATTATGTTTTTCCCCAGCACTTTGAGAAAAGAAAACCACTTAAGACAGTGGCTTGTGATTTCTGGTTCTTTGTGACAGAGTCATTTTTTTCTTGGCAGCCTGTCACACATACACGGCCACTCCACTCCCAGGCCACTACACATGCGTGTTTCAGACCTCAGAGTGTGGTTTCCCCGCACTGTGTGATTTCAGGCGGATCGTCTGCTCTCTCACTAAGCCAACAGCACCTTCAAAGGAGAGATGAGAACATTGCAGGGGGTGGGCAATCGGGAGCACTGGCTTCATCCATGACCAGTAGGGAGCAGATAAAGCATTCCCTGCAGCCAGCCTGGCGAGCTCAGGATTGGCCACCACCTCTCCGTTGTTCCCCAAAGTCTGAGCTGTGTTTTCCTATTGCCGAAGAAAAATCACCATTTTTACCATCACTCCTACAGGACTGTAATTAAAAATATATTTTTTGTGGTTAAAAATACATGTAATATAAAGTTCTCCATCGTAACCGTCTTTACGTATACTCTTCAGTAGTGTCAAGTGTATCCACGTTGTTGCAAGATCTCTAGAACGTTCTCACCTTGTAAAACTGAAACTGTGCCCATTAAACAAACTCATTTTCCCTCCCCGCAGCTCCTGATAACCACTCTTCTACTTTCTGTCTCCATGAACTTGGCCTATTCTAGATACCTCTTAGACGTGGACTCATCCAGTATCGGTCTTCTTGTGACTGGCTTATTTCCCGTAGCATCAGGCCATCAAGATTGTTGTGGCATGTGTCAGAATCTCCTTCCTTTTTAAGACTGAACAGCATTCCATCATGTGTAGGTACCACATTTTGTTAATCTGTCGATGGATACTTGGGTTGCTTCTGCGTGTCCACTGTTGTGAATAGAGCTGCTATTCCAGACTGAGCTTTCAATTCCTTTGGCTATAGACTCAGAGGTGGGATTACTAGATCATATGGTAATCCTGTGTTTCATTTTTTGAAGAACCTTCGTACTCTTTTTCATAGCTGCTACACCATTTTACGTTCCCACCAACAGCACACAAGGGTTCCCATTTCTCTCCTTCCTTGCCAACACGTGTTATTTTCTGCTTTTTTGAGAATTGGCCATCCTCGTGGGTGTGAGATGTAATTTATGTTTGTCATTTATGTACTGGGGCAAGTTTGGTTCAATGGCAATTAAGGATGATGCCCTCCTAAATGACATAAGGCTATGAGAGAGCTTCATGGACAGAGAAGCACCAATATGGCCATGAGGGATAGGGTCACCTGAATAGAGCTCATCTCACTCTACCTTGAGTTGTAACTATTGGATCTTGTTTGTGTCTCTATCACTCGCATAATCACAAGCTTATTGAGGAGAACACAAGTAGTATAAGTCTCCCACTTCTACTTCCAGTCCACGGTTTGTGCAGTGGTGGTGCTAGCTGTGTTAGGTGCTTAGTTATCGATCCTTCTTCTGTATGACCCTACACAGCACATTTCTGTACCCTTCCCCTCCAAGAGCATACTTCATCCACCTGCATTCCTCAGCTAACCTACAAATAGTCTTCAAGTCCCAACTCAAATACCGCCCCCTCACACCACCTTTTCTGGGTCCCCAGGCAGATGACTTTTCCTCCCATGCTCCCCTTGCCATTTTGTGGATATTATCTTCACAGGACCTGTCCTACTGCATTATAATTGTGGAATTGCCTGGTTCCACAGTGGAGCTTATAAGTCTTCAAAGACAGGAATGGGATCTATGTTTTCTTTGAAGTCCCTCAATAAGTATTTGTTGAGTGACTGAATGGACTCCAAATGAGTAAGTGATCTCATTTTCAGTACTAAAAATGTCTTCTTTGGGTCAGTGAATCACTGACTGGATGAGAAATTTGACTAGTTGACTAGTCGACAGGTTCAAGGTCTACGCTGGCCAAGCCATGACACTAATCCAGACAGATCGAGGTCTCTGGGCTTATTCATCTTCTTTCTACATTTTTCTCACTTCTCGCACACTTCTTCAGCCTGTTCTCTCTTAGGAGCTGCTGTCCTGGCTCTGAGACACCTCTGCAAACACAGTTCTCTTTCCCAGGTCGGCCAGCAAGCTGCTTTCCAATTTCTCCCCATCAATAAAAGTAGCCCAGAATCCTTCTTAGGCACACCCATTACAAAAGAATTCCCCAAATGTACCCCTCATGGTTCTCACTTTCATATGTCTGTTATTGAATTGCTGAAGTAAACAGGTGCCCGGATATAAGACAGCCCCAAGCAAGGTTTGTGCAAACCCAGTTTGGCACCCATGCATTGGATCCCTCCAGCACTGTGGTGGGCCCCAGGGCAACCGTAATGAAAGAACTACTCCAGCCCACACAGAACTCTCTGCCAAGTGCCAGGGGTTGTGGAGGAGGGAGGCTTCTTAAATGTTGACAGCTGATGTGCTAACCTTGTATAAAATTCAGCTGTCCCCACTGGTGGTTCCCACTCTGAAGAATCACAGGACGTGTTCCTTGTCTCCCAGAGTAGGCATACCTTTGAATTAAAGATGGTAGCGCTCCTCGGGGCACTCAGCTGCCGTGCATATAGATGTGGCAGAAACCCTTCCTGCCTCCCGGCATTCCAGAGCCACTGCTCTGCTTCTTGATTTCCTGGCTTGGCACGGAAATTCTCCTGTGCTGCTCTGTCCCCAGGTCCACAGTGGTCCAGACTCTGGGTGGCATCCAACAGGAGACCCCGTGTTCAAGACTTCAGGACTTCTGATTGGTCACCCTCTGTGTCATTTCCTGGGGAACCTCTAATTCTTTAGGAAAATGGCTGCTGTTAGAGCATAGAAATTGCCCTATTAGCATTTGGGCTTTTTCCAATGCTAGGATAGTAGGATTCTAGGGTATATCCTTTTTCATTATTTAAGAGGTGTGCTGGCTATTTCTTTTACTCTCCTGTTGCAACTTTCTCGTCAAAATGGAACCCTTAGAATTCAAAAACCCTTTGAGTGAGGCTCCAACATCCAGGGAGGAGAGATGGTGGGGATGTGGGGTTGTTGGTCAGAGGCTGCGGGGATGCAGGGATGGGAGTGGATGTGGGGCTCAAAGCCAGAGAGCTGGTTTGGGTAGGAAGGAGGGAGGAAAGCTACAAAGACTGAGTTGCAGGTGGGGTGCCAAGACAGGGAGGGACAGGCAGGCGGGACAGGTGAGCTGGCCAGCAGGCCCCTGTGGACATCTGCCCTGAGGCCAGAACTGTTTACTCCCTTCCCTCCCTTGGTTCTGGACTGGGCAGCTCTGAACCCACGAGCTGTGGTTACAGGAAGTCCAAGGTCTGCCAGCAAATAGGTCTTGGGAGGAGGCCGGGTCTGAGGTGGGCTCGCCTCCCAGGCTGATGCCATCTGCATCTTGCTCCTTTTGTTTTTGTTCTGGACTGGCCTGCCTTGCCCCAGGCTTAGGAGTGCTGAGTGCCGAGCAAGAGGAGGCCCCACGCAATATGCCAAGGGGATGCTGGCCTTAACTGGTTTGCTTTTGACTGTTCCTATTTTCCCCAACAATTGCAATGTATATTTGGAAACACTAAAATGCAGAGCACGGAAATGGTAGACATACAGTAATGTTTCTTAATGACACCAGGATACCATGTCCTTTAAGAGCTATTTTCAGTGCCGTTCATTGAAAAACCCTCATCTTTATTTTTATTTAAGAAAGCATACATTATCGTTTTTTAAAACAAATGCACAGAAGCACAAAGAAGAAAACAGAGAGAGCCACACTGTTCCTGCTCAGAGGACCCGTGATGGCAGCCCTGGGGAGGGGATGGAGAAAGGAGGGAGAGAAATTACGGGGACAAACCCGGAAAACTTGCATACAGAAGAATACAAGCAGTTTACTTTTTTTTTTTTTTAAGATTTATTTATTTTAGGGAAAGAGAACTGGAGGGGTGGTGGGGTGGGGTGGGGGTGCACAGAGGGAGAGACACAGACTCCCCGACTCCCCGATGAGCGTGGACAAAGGACTCGATCTTAGGACTCTGAGATCATGACCTAAGTCCAAAATCAAGAATCCAAAGCCCAGCCCACTGAACCACCCAAGCTCCCGAAGCAGTTTACTTTTGAGAAATAAACCTCTTCCTTGGGGCTCTGGGGCTCATGGGATCAGGATGCAGATGAGGAATATGCTGTGTTTTTTTTCTTACAGAGTAAACTGGGTGAGAACTTCCTTTTCTGGTTACATGACATTTTCTCCTTTCACTTCCTCTTCCCTCTCCAACTTGCACTTTGGATGTGTTCCACCTTTTGGAAGCTTGAAGCTAAAAATGACTTTCCTATTGATGCCCCCCATCCCTCTCACGAGGAAGGAGTCTGCCTCTCTCCTGAATGCTCCATCAGATGCCCACTCCAGCTCCCCAGCAAGGGCCCACCTTCTCGTTTTCTGCTTTTTGCCTCCGTTAATGATGAGCCTGCCAATGACTGCCGTATGGTATTGGTATTGCTGTAGAAAAGAAAAACTGAGCAAAACAAACAATGCCGCACTCCTGGGGAAATAGGAAGAGTTAAGGAGTTGGGGCACTGGGCTCTTGTTTCCTTAGCTTCTGGGGCAGGAAGCCAGAAAATGGGAACGTGGCTCCTTCTTCTATTGTGTGTGTGTTTGTTTCAGTATGCCCGTTCATCTCCATAAACAAGCATGTTTTTTAGTTACAGATCAACTAGAAAAAAAATATGCATATGCTAAACCAGATGGTGAAATTAACAATTTCATTAAACTAATTTTGAAATTGCCAGTTTACTCACCACTGGTAGCGTGACTTTGCTTTTCTGCCGCAGTTGGAACTTGAACTTTAAAGAATGTGCAAAAACAGCAGTTTGACTTTAGACTTTTTTTTTTTTAAATTAGATTCACTAGTGCAGAAACTTGTTTAGATTCTTCTGCAGAGGAAATACTGATTGGTAGTATTTGGGGGAGGAGTTAGAAGTTTTAATATGTAAAAGAAATAATGAAGCCTTTTCAATCTGCTTCGCTTACAGTCTGCAGGTTTTTTGTGCTAAGGCTTTGAGTTTGGTGAAGGATTCCCCTTTTGCTCCCTGTTCTCCAGCAATCCCGGCTACCTTGCGCACTCTTGCTAATGATTTCTGGGGTTCTGTGCCAGGGGTCAGCTGGGGCAAGTGTTTCATTTGGAGCTTCATTTGGTTTGAAGTCTCCTCTCTCCTCCGAGCCCACAAAACCCATGTCTGTGGGTACTCAGGCAAAACTGATCATCTTGGTTAGGTGTTTGGCAGAGCAGGTGAGGTGGGGATGAATCATTAACAAAATGTTAATGTTGCTTTGCTCAGAATATGCACAGAGGTGCATCTGAGATGAGTACATATTTAAAAGTAAATGTATGAATAGGTAGGAGTAGGATTTATTTTGCAACTTCATCTGAGTGCTGCAGTGCATAATAAATCCAGTGGAGAAGGTTCTTATCCTGCCTAATGGTTGGGTAGGATGGAATTCTCTCAACTATTCAAAGGGAAAATCCAAAATGAGATCCCCAGACTCCTGGTGGAAAAGGGTGTTATTATTCAGATATATCCCAACAGATGAGCAGAGGAAAATGTTCAAGGATGTTCACTGCCACGTTGTTGGTTATAGCAAACTCACTGGAAGCAACCCAAGGGTCTAAAAATAGAGAACTGGCTGGGGACACAGCACTGCTACAGAATGCAATACTAGCAAAGCTTTAGAAAGAATGGGCTTCTGAGAGCCGCAGACAAATACTCATGATACGTGGTTAATTTAAACAAGAAAGTTGAGGGTCAGAATTATAGGAGCTTTCGGAAAGAAAATGCATGTGTATCAGTACAGATAGATGTGTATATGAGTTTTAGTCTGTGCAAAGGGAAAATTCTGGAAGCATACGCACCAAGCCTTTAACAATGCTTGTCTTCACTATTAAAGAGGGATTGGGAAAGAGGTCACTTCTGATTTTATTTTATACAAATCTGTATTGTTTGATTTTTTTTTTTTTCATAAACAAGCAGCTATTTCTTTAGGGATTAAAAAATACAGAAAGAGAAGTAAATTCCATTTGTTCAGTGAGGTCATTTTTTCATGTTCAGCAAACATCTATTGCTTGGGATCGAGAGAGTAAAAGTAAGACCCCACTGTTGCTTTTTGGAATCTAGGAGATGGCTGGGGTGAGGAGTTCCAGGAGCCAGGAGATGAGACTGCCTTGGTTTGGGCAGGGGTGGGCTCCTTTCCCGCAGCTCAGCAGGTGGAAGCACGTGTCCCCCACTCAGGGGGCAGCCAGCCCTCTTGTGTGCTCAAAAGGACTGGCACCAGCTCGTAACCAATGGCTTGGCTTTTGCAATATCATCCTTGGATCCCAGTGGCCTCTGTTTTTAGCATGGACTCTGCGAGGGACTTGTTCTTAAGTAAATCCAATCTCAGACCTGCCCATTTCAGTTTTCCCACATCACTGTTTACTCCTTAGTTGAGTGCTGATAGAATGGGTCTCTTGTTGCCTCCTAAAAGTTATTAGGAACATTTTTATTTTGGATAGAATGAAGAAAAGAATAGAAAAATGTTGGACATAACAACTTTTAGGCAGATGCAATTTTAGTCTTAGATAAGTTGACCATGTCTCTTTAAACGTAAATAATATCTATACAATCCTGTATGGTCCTTTGTAACATATCATCTAATAGATACAAAGAATAGAAAGTAAACATTTGTTGTCTAAATTAAGGAACGAGAGAGATGAATGGTGTAGGCATACTTTGGAAGACTGTCACCCTTACGTTATAAGGCTATGGCTTGTTTATAACTTGCTACTTTGGGCTTAAATGTTTATCAGATTTATGGGATGGTTAGGTGAAAGGAAATATCATACAGCTGAAGGCAGTTGCATAGAGAAGGTTCTACCCATAGTGGTAAGGTACTTATTAAGACATCTGGTTGCCTACTCATCAGCAAGTCAGTGCAACAGAGTAAGTAGGAATGGCTTTCATGCCTCACAAAGCTGAACTCAAAATTGGGCTCAGCCACTGGCTGGGTTTTGTAATGTTAGACAGGTTAGTTGATGTCTCCAGGCTTCAAACTCCTAATTGGAAAAGTGAGGACACTAATAATAGTCCTACCTCATAAAATTGTTCGGATTACATGACATAATTTACATAAGACACCTAATCCAGTATTTGGCATTTTGTAAGCCCTCCATAAAAGTTGACTCATTCCTTTTGTTGTATTTAGAAACCCTCAAGAAAAGCTGGAGGCAAAAGATAAGAAAGCACCTCAAAATAAGTTTCGTTTGCTCAACTCTTTAGAGCAGCACCTAGGAACTATTTCTGAGGTAAAACACGTTCTTCTTCCGAGAGTCTCTGAGAGAAAAAAAGTCTCTCTGGAACTTTCGGTGGTCCTGATTTGGTGGTGAGTTACACTGAGTAAATTACTCTCTGGAGGCTCTTTCTCAGCTATATATAAGGCATATCCTTTTTCCCAGGATACTAGGCTGTCATTCAGTGCCAAAGAAAAAGCTATTTGCAGAATGACGCCGTGGCATCCCCGAAGGGTTTAATTTACCTCCCTGGAAGGTGGTATATTTCAAGGCTCTGCAGAACCAGCCATATTAATAACTCAGGTGGTTTAATTGGCTTTTCCCTCTTCTTTCTAAAGCCGTGTCAATCCCATGGTAATTAATTGTGTGTGCTGTGAATTGTGGTTATTTACAGTGCCAAGGAACCAAAATGAATCTGTATTAGAAATCGGCGGGAGGATATTTGAGAAGGCTGTAAAGAGACTCTCCAGTGTTGATGGTCTTCACCAAATTAGCTCTGTAGTCCCCTTTCTGATGGATTCTAGCTGCTGTGGATACCATAAAGCATCCTACTACCTCGCAGTTTTTTATGAAACTGGATTAAATGTGCCTCGGGATCAGCTGCAGGTAGAGTATTTCATGGGTTCCAGGAACATCAGTCACCGGCATTATATTTGCAGAGTAATGCTCTCATACCCCAGGTGGAAGATGGACCTGTTCATGCTCCGTGGAATCCTTTAAAAATATTGACACTCAAGAAAAACATCCTAGAGCTCTGTAAAGTTCAGGATCTTCTTCTTTCAGAGAGTGAGAAAGGGCGCTTCCTTTCTGGACACAAGCTGGGAGATACGACGATGTACTCTAAGGAAGAGTTGGGGCACTCCTTCAAGAATAGGGGCCTCTCACCCAGTTCTTCTAACTACTTAACTCTTTTGGCTATAGGACCATTATCCAGCATGACTGGATAGCTTAGTGAGCTAAGTGAAGTCATTTGGACCTCTAAGCAAGGACCACCAGCCTTCTACCATCAATACAAAAGCCATAGCAGACTGTTCCCTTTGTGATTCTGAGACCCAATTAATTACGCCTTTTGCCAAACATTTGCGATCCCATTTATATAAGTGCTGCAAGTGGTTCCTGACCACTTTAAGTTTTCAAGTCTGCACATAAGATTGTTCATCCTGGATTTGAAGAAATTCATGTTGTTTAAATCTGCCCAGGGAGTTCCATGTTCCTTCTATGTGACTGCTTTTTGTATGTCTCTGGCTTATTGGAGGTTGTGACTGATAGGATGCTTTCCTGAGTCCCCAAGGCAGTCCCCCACAAAGGTAGAATAGTGAAGAAGATTGTAGCCTTGTCTCTGTCACAAAGTGGCTGGTGGGCCATAGACACATGACTTCAAGTCTCTCTCTCCCCTCTTTCCTCTACTATGCAATGAGGCTGTTAGACCAGCTGACCTCCAAAGACCCTTCTCAACACTAACATTCTGAGAGTGTAAGGTTAGTACATGGCCACTATTCATATCATCTGCCATAGGTGAGGTAGGTGAAGAGGACCAGGAATCCTTAGAATAGTTGACAGATACACAAAAAGATTCTATGAGAGAAATCAGGGGACAATCACTGTTTTCATGGAGGGAAGGGCCAAAGTCAAGGAATCATAATATTAGGCATTAAGAAGGACAGAGAGCTAGAATTTGTAAACCATTTGAAAGTTGCTGTGGCTTCTTTCCTAAAAAATATTTTTAAAGGCCTATTAACCTGTTTCTGGAATGACTAGGTTCATATATAGGAATGGGGCCAGATGACCTTTCAATGTGAGGATTTTATGACCTTTTCTACAATCCTGTGAACACTTGGTAAATTTCTTCCTAACAGGGCATGTTATACAGTTTGGTAGGAGGTCAGGGCAGTGAGAGGCTGTCTTCAATGAATCTTGGATACAAACACTATCAGGGTATTGACAACTATCCCCTGGACTGGGAGCTGTCCTATGCCTACTACAGCAACATTGCCACGAAGACACCCCTTGACCAGCACACGCTACAGGGAGATCAGGTAAGATAAAGAAGTGGGTGGAGATGGTTATGGCCCTGTTTACGGGGGCTTCCTGAACAATTTTATACAGCGTCTGCACCTGTGGCTGGCTCATTTTCAGGTCTTCAGAGGATGAGCATAATTGAATGGAGAGAAAAGCTATCTTGCACTCTCCAATTCATATTTCCTGGCTGTGTTCTTAGGCTGAACGCAGGAATATTCCTACACCCATGCATGAAAAGCTCTTCACGAGCCAAAGGCCTAGCATGGGAAGAATAGATTTGGCCTTGGACAGATTCTGATTTTGCAAAAAATGTGTACAAGAAACATAGACACCTTTTCTTTGTTCCAAGACCTTATAAGGGGGTGGGTCTGGAGATGTTAGGGATTGGGTCAAATTGAGCGGGCACAGTAAGCCAAGGGCTCCCATCAATGTGCAGCCAGCAAGCAGGGTCTGCTGTAAGGAAGCAAGCTCCATCCCCAACTATGTTCCCAGTGCTGGGCACCTTGAGAAATATCTGTCCCCATCGTATGAGCCTTGTTAGCTCAGTGCTTCCAAGTGACTGACATGTGATATTTGAAGCCTGCCTCAGCCAGATTAAGGTTACCTAACTCTAAACTTTAGTTCTGTAAGCTCCCAAATCTTATTGACTCATTGGGCCAAGATATCAGTGGCTCACATCTGCCAAAAAATACATAACATGTTACATTGGATCAACTGATGGTTTGTTTTGAGGACCATGAATAAAAGGGTGTAAGCAGAAGTGATGGTGTAAGAATTCAAGGAAAGCTGCCTCTACTTGAGGCAGGTCTGCATTCCGTGGGAGTACACTATGGCATGGTTGGCTTCTTGGAATGTATTTGTATGTATCCTCTTTATCCAGGAAGGATTTAAGAGGTTTTGATGGTCATAGCCTTTGAGGTGGTCAAGTTGAGAGGAAATGCAAGCCACCTCTACCAGGAGTTGGCAATTTTTTCTCTGTAAGGGACCAGATAGTAAATATTTTAGGATTTGCTCGTATAGCCTCTGCCAGGGAAAATATATGAGCAAACGGGAAACCTGGGTTTGCGCACTGTAAATAGTACATAAGCTGCATGGCCGTATTTGGCCCCAGTGGTGGCCATAAACTCTCGATTTCCCCTGCTTCTGTTCGGTGAGCCCAGGGGATATGCCCGGCTAGGTGAGGATCATGGAACTTTAGCCTCAGCGGCTAACTGGGAAATTGTCCACTCACTCCTCCCCAGTGCTGCCCCTGGATTGCACTCAGAAATCCATAGTGCAGAAAACTTGCATTTTGATGATTGGGAATGGTTGGCACCTAGAAAGGAAATAATGAAATCTACAGTGGCCACCATATGGTTTCAAAATAAATGATTCAAAGGTATATATTGTCAGTGACCATTAAAATTGTGTCAAACTATGAAACACCAAATGACCATCTCTAGAACCATTCTAATTCTGTCAGAAAATGGTGATTTCTACTGAATAAACTCACATAATCTTGTCATTATTGTTTGTATTCCCTCAGTGTATATAAGCTATATGAAAAATTGGACCTCAGTTTGACAGGAATTAATTTATGAATCCATAAAGTTGTTGTTGTTTTTTAGAAAGGAATTATTCTGAAAAAAAAAATCTGTACAAAAAAATGAGCCACAAAGTCATAGTGTGGTTATTCTACTCAGCCTAAATGAGTTAATAATGTCCTCTATGTATACATTATACTTTTAAGAATTCTAATTCAGCATAAATTAGCAATGGGGAATGGCATGTTGCTAACAAGCTCCTTTTCTTTTGAAGATTTGGCACATGCAATGTTACGATTATGAAAGAAAATGTTTAATTGGTCAGATCCAGAGAAGATGAATAGAGGAGGTCCATCTTGCAGCTGAAAGTCGTGTGATTAAGAATCACAGATAAGAATTATACAGTTAGGAGAGTTGTATCCTCGCTCATTTTCTTAAGAATGTGTAATTAATGGCTTCTTGAGAATTTAAGCAGGTGTCATACATTGATTTAAATGTCCTTTTGTTGAGAAATCTATTAATTCACCAGCAGCACGTAACAAATGAGGAGATACAGAAAGCCAGACCTCTAATTAACAAACCAAGGATTCGTCAGTAACTCCTTCCTTGATTCTTGCTTCATTTTCTCTTTTATGTAACTTGTAGTTGACATCATTTCATTTTCTTTATTCATAATCTCACTTCATGTCACTTCTCTATGATTTAGCAGGACTCTGCCTCAGGTGAAAGAAAAAGAAGCTGCTAGGTTTTGTTTGTTTTTGTGGCTTAATCGCAAATGAGTTTCTTTCATTCTCTCTGCTCCTGGGAATGTGCTTTTCCACTGGGTTTGGTCCCTAGCTTCCTCACCGTGCACCTGCTAGAGGGGCAGAGGTCTCATCCACATCCCTGGTGTCACTCAGACCTTCTTCTCCAGCTGAGATTTTCTTTCTTACGTTCCCCCATCTGCAATCATAACACACTGTGACGGCAACACACCACCTCCCCTCTCTGTTCCCCAAAACTCCTCCATGGGTGACACCACTGTCCATGGTGCTGGCATCATCCCATCAGTTACAGTCATCCTACCTTTACCTGCGCATTTCTCTCCGATCCGCAATCCTGCTGCCCCACATGACATTTGTCCCTCGTCATCTCTGCCCTGAGCCACTGGACAACCCCCTGGTCTGGGCTGAATCGTGCCCACCCTTTCCAATCCCCGTTGAAGCCCTAACCCCCAGTATCTCAGAATGTGACTCTCCTTGGAGGTAAAGGCTTTAAGGAGGTAACTCAGTTGAAATGGAGTCATGGGCGGGGAGGCTGGTGTAATATGGCTGGTGTCCTTACAAGAAGAGGGAAGTAGGACACAGATAAAAGAGCAGGATGACCACAGGAGGACACAGGAGAAAGGTAGCCATCTGCATGGTAAGGAGAGAGGCCTTAGAAGAAACTAAACCTACTAATATCTTGATCTTGAACATCTAGCCTCTAGAACTTTGAGAAAATAAATGTCTGTGGTTTACGCTGCCCAGTCTGTGGTGCTTTGTTGTGGTGGCCACAGCAAATCAATA
Source organism: Lontra canadensis (assembly GCF_010015895.1). Lineage (NCBI taxonomy): Eukaryota > Metazoa > Chordata > Mammalia > Carnivora > Mustelidae > Lontra > Lontra canadensis. Next base: position 47,132,647 of record NW_022630995.1, read on the forward strand.
CACATCCTGACTGGTCTTTCTGTCACTGGACTTGTCCCATCCATTCTCTTCTCATTGAGGCCAAAGCAGGCTGTCCACAGTCGAGGGTCTCAACGTGGTGGCACATCAAATTCACCTGGGGGTTTAAAGAATAGCTCTGCTCGGGCTTCACCCCGTGGTCTTGAAGTGACAGACTGGGGAGGCCAGGGCATATGTGTATGTGTATTAGTTTGACCTTTGAACAATGTAAGGGTTAGGAGCCCTGATGGCCCCACATATTTAAAATATATTTTATTTAAAATACTTAAAATTTTATAAAAATATTTAAAAGTCCACGTATAACTGACTTCCCCGAACTTTGATAGCCTACTGTTGACCAGAGCCTTACAGATAACATAAACAGTCCGTTCACACATATTTTGTATATGTGTATTATATGCTGTATTCTGACAATAAGGTGAGCTAGACAAAAAGTGTTATTAAGAAAATCATAAAGAACAGATATTCATAGTACTGTATTTATTGAAAAAAATACAGACTTGTAGGTTCAAGCCTGTGTGGTTCAAGCATATTTAAAAAGCTCAGATGCTCATAATGTGCAGCCAGAGTTGAGAAGTGCTGACCCACAAGATCTCAGCTCAGCTGGTCACTTGGCATAGGAGGCTTTCCTTGATCTGCCTTCTGTTTCTCCAGCCTCAGCTGTCAGTAATCCCTGCTCAGCCTGTCTACTCTGGTGACACCATACTTTTGGCCACAGGCTGCTGCTCTCACCTCCTGGCCTGGTTTGGTCTCCTCTGCCTGGTTTGCTTCTCCACACTCCTCTTTTCCTGCCTGCTGAACCCCGTACTTGACCCTGGGCTCAGACATCACCTCCTCCTCCAGATGTCCTATTATGGGGGGAACATGGTACCCGGGTATACCCCTGTGATTACCTTTAGGATGGGTGCGAAGGACCGGGTCACAGAGCTGACTTCCCCAGGAGACTGTAGGCTCCCCGACACAGGCTTCTCGTCTGTTCACATCTGTAACCCCAACGTCCAGCGCTGTGCTTGACACACCGTTGGCAACCAGGGTTTGCCGATGGGACACTAGATGGGGTAAGAGTGTGGTGCATCCAGTGACAAACGTGGAGTCATTACACTGTCCTGTTGACTCTCTGGTGCTATTTGATGCCACCAGTGTTCAGTGGACCGCGAGCACCCGGAGCTCTAGGCCCCTCTCACATGGAGCCTTTCTGTCCCCTGGTTGGGAATCTGGGGTACTTATCCTTACAGCTGATATCACTCCATTCTTACTTGAATAAAAATCTCTAAAATGTTAAATTTTAACAAAGAAAACACACGCCCCTTTTTGGGAGCCAGGCATTATAGCTGACTTTAAACATCCCGAGAGGCAGGTTCTGACTGGCGGTTCCCACGAGGCTTGTGGGAAGTTAGCAGAGGCTGGCAGTTTAAGTGTAGGCCCCTGAGTCCCTGGAGGGTGGGGTGGAGGGGGATCTGGCTAAGCCATTGTATCTCGCAACTCCAGAGAATACAGATGCTTGGGAAAATGCAAGCTACCCAGTTGCAAAGTCGAAGAGGTTTTCAAATTCCTGCCCTGTCTTCCTTCCTCTCTCTCCATCTAGTCTATCTCTGTCTCTCTCTTCCTCCCACTTCTCTCTCACACATTTCCCTTGCTCTGTCTCTTTTCTTTCTCTCTCCTCCTCTCTTCCTGTCTCCACCACTTCCCTTGCCCTCCCAACCCCTCCCTACCTTCCTATCTGCCCTGCCTTGTGCCCTGTTCTGTGCTCAATGGCAGATAGCAGATACAGTGTGAGCACGGTCCTTGTAGCCTGCAGGCTGAGCAGAGGGAAAGAGCATAAAGCAGGGGGACAGGCAGTGTGGCATCTCCTCTGACACCGGATGTGGGGGCTTTGAGGACAGCACGGTCTCCAGACAGTGGGCCCCCTCTGACCTGTTCAGCAGTACAGGATCTGAAATATTCATTCTAGAGACCTTGATTTATAACACAGCAACAAAAAGAACCCCTCAGAAACTGCAGAAATCCTGGCACTGGTCAGGGTGGGGCCTCTCAGTCCCTGGCCGCCTCTACCCAGCTCTGGCCCCCAACCCCCACCCCGTCACTCTGCCCAGCACAGCTTCTCCCTGGCTTGGGATGTCTCCATCTGAAGCATCATTCTCCGGTCACAAAACATGGTTTGAATGAACGAACCACCAAGCGTTGCTTGCTTGTAGGGGTTGTTCCTTCATCGGATGTCCTTGTAGGTGGTGGGCTTTCACAGAAGGCCCCAGGCATGTGGCTCTGATGTGGCGCTAGTGGCCACCATTGTGATTCCAGCACCAAGGAGAAGCCATAGGGATCCCAGCACCATGGAGAGGCAACCGGCTGCCCGGGAGTGGCAGACAATTAAGGTGTGGCCCCAGGGCCAGATTTGCCTCGTTTGGGTCCCAGGTCTGCGGTTCACTGGGTGAGAAATCTCGTAGTTTTCCTCACCCCTGTCTCTGTACAGCTTTTCACCCGTCAGGTGGGTGCCACGATGGTGCGCATCTCATGCGGTCACTGCAGCTTGAGTAAGTTAGTCCACATGATGTGCGCCTAGTGGAGCCCAGCCCATGGTATGAGCTCTCTGAAACGTTTCCGGCCCCACCACCCCCTCCTCAGATTCTGTTTCTTCCATCTTCTAAAGCATAACATTCTCTAGAGAGACTGTCCCCACAACGGAAGGCCAAGAGCTGCATGAAACCTCAAAGTCCACAGGAGGGTGGATGTTCTGAACTGCTGTCAGCCTTTGACGTGTTAGGGCGAACGAAGGACCTAACAAATGATGAGTTCCGTCGCTGAGAGCTTAGCATATGCCATCCGCTCTGCGAAGCTCTGTATATACCATCTCGTTTGATCCTCACTCAGCCCTATGAGGTCAGCTCCCATTTTACAGAGCAGGCAGCTGAGACTCCGAGAAGCTAAAGAACTGCACAAGGTCACACAGCAAATGAGTCATGGGGCCTCAGTTTGAACCTAGGCCTTTCTATTATAAAAAATAATGGCTGATATTATAAAAAAATATAAAAAATATTTTTTAATTATAAAAAATATTATGAAAAATAATGGCTGATAGGTTGAATGCTTTCAATATAGCAAGTACCGTGCTAAGCTCTGTTTTGTGGATGTAGAGACTGAATCTTGGCTCAGTAAAGTTAGTGGCCCAAGGCCCATGGGTAGTTAGTGGTGAGTTAGAGTTCCCCTGGGTCTGATGTGAAAGGTTGTGCTCTTAATGGCCCCGTCCTGCTGCAAAGCTTGATGGCACGACCCAGATGAGTAGAAGGGGCTGGGCCAGGGGACAGTGATACAAAGGACAGAAGTGTTTCTTCTTCTTCAGAATTATGCCCAGCTGCCCAGGATCCCCCATAAACATGACCTTTGCCAAGACCCTCCTCATGACACTTTGAATTCCCTATGTCTCCGGGAAGACAACGGAACAGTCTACCATTTGCTTCCTCTCAGATGTATGAGTCCTTCACTGGTGGTGAGGCCCGTGAGCCCCACTGCTGGCCAGTCTGAATTTGACTCCTAAGTTTGAAGAACGAAATACATGATCTTGGATGAGTTACTTAACTTCTGAGCCTCAGTTTCTACATCAGAGAAATGGGAATATTGGCAGTCATATTCTTATAAGGTTGCAAAGAGTCAATGAGCCAGTCTTGGGCAAAGCAATTAGAACAGTGATATATCATCAGTGCAACATTACTGATATATCAGTGACAAAGGTTAAAGAGAAATAAACAAAATGAGCAGAAGAAAAACAACCAAAAATCAAAATACCCAAGTTCTCCTGTTAAAAAAAGAATTCTAGCTGGGAATTCCATTATTTGAATAACTCAAGCTTCAGCCCATTTCCAGGCTAATCACAGATTGTAGAGTGTCCCCTGGAGTTTGAGCTGAAATGCCAGCTCATTGGTCACACCCTTGTCAGAGTCAAGGAGACAGAGTGGATTTTAGGGCTTTCTTGCTAGAGGGCAGCACTATGGGGAGCTGGAAAGCACTCTGTCTTCGGAGTTAAGCCAGCCTGGCTTCCGTGCCTGCTCTACAAAGGGACTGTGAGCTCATGGTTTCACCTCTGGAGCCTCAGTTTCTTTGCCTATAAATCGAGGACAGTGATATTTGGGTCACAGCCTTTGGTGAGGATGAAGTGAGAAATAAAAATTTTAAATATCCGGCACAGAGATGGTTTCAATAAAAGGTAGTGGGTGTCATTATTCAAATTGTTATTATTCACTTGGTGGCCTCTCCAGGTGAGACACTGAGCAGGATGTGATACCTGCTGGGTGCTGAGCTCCAGCACCGTCCCCACTTTCCAGCTCCCACCCCGCCCCCTTGCCCCCAGAAGGGACCTGCCAGTCTCAGGAATGGGGCTGCAGGCCAGAGTTCATGAATATAAGGACGTTTTTTAACTAACAAACAAAGAGAGTCAGAAGGGAAATCAGGCCTGGCTCCTTGTCCTCTGAGGCTTCTTTCCCAAACTCATGCAGATCCAATTTTTTTCACCATCTGCCCGTGGCATGTGCAGGGCATGGGAAGCCCGTTCCAGTACCCCTCATGGCATTGTTAAATAGAGTTCATTATGTGTAAGGAGAGACCGTGAAACAACAGAACTGGTCTCTTGATAAACAGCCAAAATTTACACATCAAAATGAGTCTGATTTTCTTCAGAGGAGTCGGATACCTCGGAGGCTGTGTGCCAATTCAAAACATTTTGTGAACTCTCCCTTTGGGTTCATCCTTAGAGCCTCTAGCACATTCTTGCTCGCGTCCTCAGAGTGAACATGCCCTCTTTTTTTCCAGGGTAGATTTAATTTTTGGAAATAGCCAAAAGACATTTGAAGCTGAGCCCGCTAAATAAGAAGGGTTAGTCATGCAGGATAATAACACTTTGGGATAAAAAAAAAAAAAAAAAAAAAACAAGGTTATACTTAGAAAATATTGATTTACCCTTTTTGATGCTGTGTGTAATCTGGCTCTGAAATCAGTAGCGTGAAAGTGGTCTTCTGAACAAGCTTGAGCAGCAGAAGCAGAAGTGGAGGAAATTTTGCCCTCCCAGGGCAAATGCTTTGATAGGAACAAAAATGCCCATTTGGATAGATGTGATGTGATACATTCATTTAAGAAGAATCTGATCTCGTGGCATCGTGAACATACCTCATATTTCAATTATTCATATAGTTTTTACTTGAGCAATTGCTAGTTTGAGAATAACGTCTGGCTCTTGCATGCCCAAATCATTTGGACATTTCCCTTCTCCCCCTCCTTCCCTCTCCTACCTTCTTCCCTCCCTCCCTGTCTCCCTTCCTTCCTTCCTTTCCAGGCATATGTTGAAACAATTAGACTGAAGGATGATGAAACGCTCAAGGTACAGACCAAAGAGGATGGAGATGTCTTTATGTGGTTGAAGCATGAAGCCACCCGAGGCAATGCGGCAGCTCAGGTAAAAATGTGGTCCACTGCTTTGGAAAGCCTATCAATTATAATAGCCCAGGTTCTGCCACAGTAAAAAAAAAAAAAAAAAAAAAAAAAAAAAATCCCAAACCTTACTGGCTTAAAGCAACATGGGTTAGTTTCTTACTCCCGCTACTTGTCTGATGGGGTGAGCATGTGCTGTGCTCTTGTAGACCCCTCCCAATGGAGCAAACGGGGGCTTCACTGCAACACAGGCTTCCATAGCCATGGCAGCAGGATTCTGCTCAGAAGTGGCACAAGCCATCTCTCACATTTTACCGGCCAACGTAAGTCACGTGGTCTCTCTTGACTTCGGTGTAGTCCAAAGTCTGCACCCAAAAGGAGAGAGAGCTGCAACGTTTGTAATCTGTCCTAAAGACTACAATCAGACACTTTAGGGCACTGATAGAAATAAAAAAGAAGCATCTTGGGGTGCAGGAGAGATTAGATGGGTATCAAGAAGAAAGCCATGAATTCAGCTAGAGGAGTAACAGAAATCAGGTGCAGCATGACCCATGGACCAACCTTGGCTCTTGATCATGTCTCGTTTCTTGGATGGACTTTTCTGAGGTACCAGGAAGGGCAGAAAGCTGGGAGAACTTTTTCTTTCTGACTTCTTGCCTTGACTGCACTATGAAGAGAAACCCTTGATGGGAAGCAGCTTAGGCAGATTGAACCGGGAGGGAGAAAGCTTCCTGAAGAATGGCCTTAGCTTTTGCTTCGAGCTCCTAATGAGCTTACAGTGTGGGGAAGGGCCTCTGGGTCTGCTAAGCAGGCAGAAGCCCAGCGATGGGAAAAAGAAAGAAGACAGAAAAGACAAGTGCATTGGCAAGCAAGCATTTCAGAGACCCTTTAATAATGGGTCTCCCACCTATCTGTGCTGATCTTCCTAGCATTGTCAGGAGATACTTTGCTGGAAGTCCTTGAGTGGGGGTAGAAAGAAAAGGAAATAGAAGAAGAAGCAGAAAGGAAGAAAGACCACAAAGGTTCAGAATGGGTCCAGAATGTTAGCAAACATTTCTCTGGCTCCCTTCTTGGGCGTCCGTCCCTAGCCTGTAGTCTTTCTAGTGCAGGAAGGAATTCCAGTGCCTGGTTCTGGAAATGCCTTGGTCAGAGTCATTTCCCAGGTGCTCCAGGGCTTGTATGAACTTTCCTGTCTTCGTTCAGCAAATCTTTGTTATGTAGCTTCCACGACCTTCTACTGAGCTTTGCTGAGTGGGGGCCAAGGGGAGAAAGGCAGACAAATCACATCATGAGGTTCTGATCGCCAGAGAACTCCCAGCCTTGAGTGTCATGGTGGAATGAACCCTGTGGACAAATGCTGGGGTGGGAGGAGATGAGTACCTTTTGATACGGATGTGCACACACCTCCAGGCCACTCATGAGACTAAGGGGACAGCATGTACCTTCCAAAAGAAAGGTGCTTTGAAGAGAGGAGACAGTCATTGTTGACCAAGTTCCATCTGACTCTGGCCCTGGGTGCAGTAGACTGATTGACGTTCACGTCCAGACATGCATTGTTTCCCACTGGGGCTAAGGACTTGTATTTACACAAGTTCACCTTTCAGGGCTCTAGCCTCCAGTTGGAAGAGGTCATGTGTCTGCCTAATTCCTGGTTCTTGATATGAAAACATTTTGAACTGGATTTGTCCTTTCACCTTTTAAAGCCTTTTGTTAAACATTACATAGGAAAGTAATTATTCTCAATTTGCTACTGTCTTGAAGCAACGATTGGCCCAGATGCTGTTCTGGGGCCAGCAAGGTGTGGCCAAGAATCCTGAGGCAGCGATCGAGTGGTACGCCAAAGGCGCCCTGGAGACTGAGGACCCTGCGTTAATATATGACTATGCCATTGTGTTGTTCAAGGTAAGAGTCCCTCAATTTGGGCTGAAATTACGCAATTCTTATCAGGCTTCCGGAGCAGTTTCCCATAGGTGTGCAGGCAAACAAGGAGTCTGTAACTGGAGAAACTCAGTATATGCTTCTGTCACTCTTGATGGAAAAGGATATTTGCTGAAAAGGCAGAGTCAGAAACGGTCCCTTGGTCTCATTTTTAATCATTAGTCTTATGTTTGGCACCTGAATTCTCTTTGCTTTTACAAGAACTGTCTAGAGGAAGCACCCCTATTTTATGGATTGGAAAAAATGGCCAACCTTCCCCTAGAGGTACTGCAAGTTGTCATTGAATTACAGCTTAACCCAAGTGCCCCTTTGGGCTGGCTCCCAGCAGTCTGGTTGGTCAAAAACAAAGATCTTGTTTTAAGCCAACAGGAAAACGGGGGATGGGTTGAAAGAGCATTAGCCCAGGAGGCAGAGAATGGAATTCAGGTCCCTCCTCCACAGTCATCAGCTTGGTGTCCTTGGAGTTACTTGATCTCATGGGGAAATGGTGATGACCAGGGACTGAATGAGATAACATAATGAATGGGCTTCGAGAAATGTAAAATACTGTCTTACAGGAAATCCTCTTAGTTTGCACTGATTGAGCACGTATTTCCTGATTTACACACGGGGAGGCGTTAAGATTGCTGTTTGTATATATATGTGGTAATCGAGGTCAAGAAAGGATTTTTAACTTGCTCAAGGTCACACAATTGGTACATTTTAGAGACCTGGGACTGGGATCCCTGCACTATGGCTTCAGAATCTGTGTTCTTCACCCCCAAACACAAGACATCAACTCACCAGTCTTGGAAAAGCAAATTTCTGTCGGTCCTGGTGTGGAAGCCCCTGGGCCCCATGTCATGCCCAAAGAAAGCAGCTGCCCTCAGATAGCAAGTGTCTTCAAACGAAGGCATGGAGTCACGTGGCCAGGTCCATCTTCAGAACCACAGCTGTGGCCATCACTGATTCACAGCCATGGCTTTGCTACATTCCTAATCCTCTAACGCCTTAAAACCTATTGGATCATACCATACGGTTTCCTAATTTAGGGTCTGGACTTTTCCTTTTTCAGTTGTCAAGTCAACATAGAAATGGTTTGACTCCTAGCCATATGCTGATGCATCCATGTGTTTATTCAATAAACACCCATTCCGGCCTGACCAAATGCCACACACTGTGCCAGAGGGAGGGACAGATGGATGTGTGTGCCGTGTCCCCGACCTCAAGGGGCTCGTGCAGTGGTGGGGAGGGCAGGCACAGAGAGGCACTGTCCGCCGGACCTGAGGCTGGCCCCTGCCAAGGTCCAGAGAAGATAACAGCGTGAATCAGACATTACTTCTGCCCACCAGGAGCTCACCATCTCGAGGGAGAGGCAAATACAGTAATAAATGACCCTGGAGGTGACGCAATGTCTGCTTTTCCAACCTTAAAGATTTTTGGTTTTCCTGCATTCTAATGAAGAATCCCTCAGGGGGATAAAAGCCCCTTATCGGTATTTCAGTAATGGGAAGATTTTACCTGTGGTCAGAAGGTCCCTTTAAGTGTGTTCCATGTGAAGGAGTCCCATGCAGAAGATGACCTTCCAAAATGTGAAGAACAGCCATGTGCTCTGGAGCTCCGTGCAGGCATTTGGCGTGTCGTATGATGGCGCCATGGTAACTATGGCTTGTCCAAGACAGTCCAAGCCATCCCCTCTTGCATGACACGAGGATAGCACTTTGACATTTACTGTAGCAGCTGTTTTCCATGAATTCACCCAGTGGACATTACTGAGCACTTACTATGTACCAGGACTTTACATTTCTATCACTTAAAAACTTCCAGTACAACTCAGATTTGGGCCTAGTGCAGAGGCTTTGTGCAAGAAATTATTCCACTTTGGTTTCCATAACAAATATTCTGGAAAATGTTTGGCACCTAGAAATCAGAATACCTGAATTCTAGTCACAGATCTAACTGTGAGGCTTTGGGTAAAGTCATCCTCCTGTTTTATTCCTTCAAAGCAAAGAAGATGAAGATAAACCTCGAGTTCTACCAGGTTCTAACATTCTGTCATCTTGTTCTTTCTGACGCTTTTCCAAAAGTCCAAAAAGGTTGTCCCATGGCCCCATCCAGTTATTCCAAGTAGCCTCCATGTCCTTTTTCCTTTCCTCTTTCTCTCTATTAAATCAAGTAATGTTGGATTTCTGAAAAAATATTTTCATCTTCCAACTTTGCTTCAGCTCATCAGTTTCATTAAGTAGGTAACTTCAAGGCTAGGAGAAACTTGGTGTGTATAATTTGACTTTTAGTTAGATTCACAGTTTTATTTGGGGTCCTGAAACATACAGAGACAAACACATCCTGCACAGTTTCTGTAAGGAGGTTATGAGTCATTATACATTCTGAGCACAGAATGGGAACGCACGGGAGGAAGGAGAGTGTGCTAGTTATGAACTTGGAGCGTGGAACCTGCCTGCTTGGGTTCAAATCCTACCTCTGCATCTCATTCACTGTGAGACCCTGGGCAAGGGTTCAGAAGGGAACACTAGCAGCATCTTCCCAGGCTTGTGGTGAGGATTAGATACAGCAACACAGTGCGGGGCACACTTCAACTAACACAGGGATGTTTGCTTGTGCCGTCTTCAGTAGAGTTAAAAGCTATGTTCCTTGCAAATTCCCCCCTGCCCCACTCCAAAATTATATCACATGTTATGCCATCAACTGCTTCATCTATGGCCAGGAAGACTCCACAGGGCACATGCCATGTATTTGTCAACACAGATGCTTGGTGAGTTAGGTGGCGCTGGTTTTCATCCAGCTGGCCTTACCCACCATCTTTATTGTCAGTCCTATAGTAAGAGAGACCATGAGACCCTCTCTTGCCCTACCCTCAGACCTGTTGCTCCTCCATGCCATCCTCCCCACCCCTCAGTTTGATCCCACAAAGTTCCTCTCTTGTAGCAAGAACCCCAGAGCCATTTCTCTCTGTGGCGGTGCTCAAACCACCTCTGCTGGAAAAGCTTCATTTTGCGGGAGGAACCTTGTCCGTTTCTGTCAACATCTGAGTCGACGGAGGCCAAGGGGTCCTATCCCCTTCCCGTCTGGCTCCTGAACTGGTCTGGACTCCCAAGAGGACCCAGGAAGGCTGCAAAGTACAACCCAATAACTTCTGGCTGTCCATCGCAGATCAAGTGTGACATCAGACTCACAAACGAGGCCATCTGCAGGAAACGCATCCAGGATGACCAAACTCATTTCACTGTTCTTCAGGGCTTCTCTTGTCAAATCCACAGGAACGCCATTCCCTTGGTGATGATGAGGGGTTTGTAGGGACGCTGAGCTGGCAAGCTGAGATCTGCTGGCCCTGAACCACACATACAAGCAAAATCATAGTGATGATGATGAGGAGGATGGTAGACGAGCTCTGCATGTAGAAACCTTGAAGATAAGGCTTTTAATGAAGAAGGCTTGTGTTTTCTTTTTTAAGTATTTTATGTGGAGCACTGATACACCTCCAGAATGTTTCCGAGAGCGCTCTGCTTTTATTTTCTTCATGCTCATCGCTGTTTATCATTGTTTAGGGTCAAGGAGTGAAAAAGAACAGACGGCTTGCTTTGGAGCTGATGAAGAAAGCGGCTTCCAAGGTAACACTTCTGCATATTGTCAGAGGGAAACATTTGCGCCACACACACCCACACACTCACAAGTCTGCGAGAGTAAATGGCCATCCTGTGGCCCGGCCCCTAGAAAACGGAGTGAGGTGGGAGGGTCACTGCCATCGCAGTGATTAGTCACTTCGAAACCGTGACACAGAAACCCACCACAATGGGGACAGCAGAATTCAAAAGCTGAACTCACCTTCCAGTCAATAGAATGCAGGCCGATTTTGTTTGAAGGCTAAAATTATAATCACAGGATGCTCTGATAACAAGCAGTGGGGAGCGGTGCTCCTTGGAACTGAATGGATATGTAGATATGCAGCTGAATTAGGAAAACCAAAAGCCTAATTCCTGTAAAAGTTAACCCTGTTGTGTCCAATCCCTGTGCCCTGCCCGTGCTTTAATAATGAGGATGTTTACCAAGTTGACAGCCAGGTTTAAAATTTGCTTTGTTTTGGTCACTATTTACTCTAAGATGTTGTCAAGTTAGCCGGTTACATGATAGCACTACAGAATGGAGGTTAAATACCACTTGCAGGGGTGGGGAGTGACGTGTACACGTACGTACAAGGCGTGCACACCCTCACAAGCAAGCACGTTCACAGGTGCATGCGTGTGGATTTGCTTATAAATTTGTAGAAACCACTATAATTCTACAGCCTTGACGGAGTCCTCTATAGCCCTTCTGGCTCTTGAAAGAGCCCCCCTCCCCAAGGCCGCTAATAATTGCCTCATCAACAAAGACTCCTGAAGCTGATTTCCACCCCCTCATCCTCCCCTGAGAAGTTCAGAGTCTCTTTTTGTGTGTGTAGAACAGGAGGTTGGAACACGGAATAAACCGAGAGGCTTTCCGTCCACCGTGGTGGTGTCAAGAGGGCACATGACCCAAGAGAAGGGAGCCCATTGAAGGGCACACCAGCTCCTCCCCCCTTACAGGTTAAAGGGCAGAAGTAGTGAGGCTGTTGAATGGTGGTCCTTGAGGGCATTTAGCCCAAAGCCCCTTAAAACAGGGCCGTGATGGGCTTGCCATGGCAGATGTGAAATTTGCATCTCTTCAGCCATCCTTAATGGTGAGCTGATGTCTAATGTGCTTTGTTTGGAAGGGATTCTTTTTTTTTTTTAATTAACATATAATATATTATTTGCCCCAGAGGTATAGGCCTGTGAATCATCAGGTTTAGACATTTCACAGCACTCACCATAGCCCGTACTCTCCCCAGTGTCCATAACCCAACCACCCTATCCCTACCCCCCTACCCCCTAGCAACCTTCAGTTTGTTTTGTGAGATTAGGAGTCTCTTCTGGATGGGATCCAGATGAAGGGATTCTTAGCAGAGCTTCGGTGAGGATTGGGAAATGCTGCGTTATGGCCTGGAGTCATCACATCCTTAAAAGTGTAGTGTGATTCTCACTTATTCACCCGGCATGGGATTTTGAGGCCCCTAGTCTTTGTCAGGCACTGTGGGGAAGGTCCCACGCAGTTTGGTTTTTGGAATGAGCGAAGGGTCACATAGGAGCAAATCTGGTGTTCAAGCTGTATATGTCCAGAGAGGAGTCTGATCGGTAAGAGAGAAGACAGGATTTCTTGTGGGGCTCCAGATGCGATTCCTCGTGGAGTTCTGCAGATGTTTTGAGAGACAACAGGTGCATTTGAATACGCCTGTGGCCTCTGGCTTTGTAGCAGAAGTCACTGTGATGTGTATCTTCCATAGTCTTATCCCAAAGCTGGCTCTTGCCACTCTATAGTATGGCCTGCTCTGTTACGTGATTGAGAGGCATTCTGCCAGACTTTCCAGGAGACCACCTTGCACCCTGTACAGCATGCAGTCCGGGAAGAAGGCTTCCATGACTAGGTCCACAGCACTGACACCCTTCCTGACGTCAGCTGGCTTGGGAATCAGCTGTCTCAGGGGCCTGCAGATCCCAACCCTACTCTCCACCCTCAGGGTGTAGGATTTGGATTCCATTTTGTTTAACACCGCATGTGAAGGGTGGCTTTCATTCATTCGTCAAATATTTATTGAATGTCTACTTGTGGCAAGCACTAACATAGGTACTTGGGACACAAAACAAAGATTCCTGCCCTCATCGAGCTTCTATCTTATCTTATTTTATTTTTTTTAAGACTTTATTTATTTTTTTGAGACACAGTGAAAGCAAGAGAGATCACAGAGCTCAGGAAAGGGAGAAGCAGACTCGCCACTGAGCAGGGAGCCCGATGTGGGACTCTGTCCCAGGACCCTGGAATCATGACCTGAGGTGAAGGCAGATGCTTAATCGACTAAGCCACCCACATGCCCTAGAGCTTCTGTTTTAATGGGCTTTGTTCATTTCTTTCCCTCTGGTCTTTCTGGCAGCTGGAATCTAGGAAGAAATCTAGGAAGCCTAGCTTTTTAGGATCTGTTGCAGACCAAAAAGTCTCAGCCTGGTATATTTGCATCTGTTCTCAAGGGACACCCATTCTTCACTGGTGAAAGGTGGTGAAAGAGATTTGGTTCTGTACTTGGACTCTGATTTAATAAGTCTCCCAGGAGCAAGGCACTGTTTGACCCTCGGATCCTTTTCCCCCTGCTTCTTCGTGGTTTAGTGGGTCCGGCAGAAAGGGAGACATGAGAACCCTACATGCCTAGGTCTGCACACAGGTATCTCACTGTGGGCCAGAGCCTCCTTCCACAGCACTCACACCCCTTCGGAGCTTCCGAACCCTCAACAACCAAGCTTCGGGCTGCCCTGTGGAAGCACGTGGGAGCATCTGGGGAAAGCACATGCGGGCACCTGATAGGATGAAATCACAAGGAGGTTCCAGACTCCATCCACATGAAGCACTTCCTTGGTACCAGCCCCAGGTCTAGACACAGTTTTAAAACCCTCCTTCCGGAGACGCCTGGGTGGCTCCATCAGTTAAGCATCTGCCTTCGGCTCAGGTCATGATCCCAGGGCCCCACATCAGGCTCCTTGCTCAGCAGGGAGCCTGCTTTTCCCTCAGCCTGTGGTTCCCCCTGCTTATGCACTTGTTTGCTCTCCCCCTCTCTCTTTCTCTCTGACAAATAAATGAAATCTTAAACAAAACAAAAACAAAAACAAACCCTCCTCCCATCCCCCACCTCCCTCCCACTCTGCCTCAGCCCCCTCCACCCCCACCCTCCCGACTCTACCCCACCCACCCACCCTCAGGACTGGGACTCTTAGTAGCCTCGAAGCCCCTGTGCTTTGCAAGTAGGCTGTTGCAGCTGCTTGCCTCAGAGAATTTGTTGATGTTCGGGCAGAGTAATCAACAGATGGGCAGGCGGATCACCTAGAAAACTGTCCCAGTGGCAGGGGCTGTCAGTTCTCCTCTCGCAGGTGAGCACTCATGAGTTGCAAGGTCACTGTTGATACTTCGGGGCAATAAGAGACCTTTTGGAGACGAGGGCTTTGTGGAAGAGCCCTCAGGAGCTGAGCCATGATTTGGGGGCAGAATGACTGCGGAGCTGGAAAGCAGGAATCCTGGCAGCAGCCGGGTGAAACGCCCCCAGGGGAAGGTTCTGAGCAGGGCCTTGGTTTTAACACTTAGCTTTTCTTCAATGCCATCTGCCCCCAGAAAGAGATGGGAAGGGTTTTGCTCAGACCCAGGCAGAGTGCTTTCCCAACAATAGATTCTCTTTAGGTTTCATTAAAAACAAACAAACAAACAAAAACGTTATTTTTTTTTTTTTCTTGTTCTGAAATCTAGGGATTACATCAGGCGGTCAATGGCTTGGGATGGTATTACCACAAATTCAAGAAAAATTATGCCAAAGCAGCAAAGTACTGGTTAAAAGCTGAAGAAATGGGGAATCCAGATGCATCGTACAATCTTGGAGTCCTGTATTTGGATGGCATTTTCCCAGGAATTCCTGAAAGGAATCAAGTAAGACTTGACGCCAGCTGTGCAGCTGGTCACTGGCTCGTCTGCTGTGTGTCTGGTCTGGATGAGGCCCCGTGAGAGGTGCAGATGCCACCCAAGGCACAGACCCTGTCCTCAAGCAACTCAAGGGTCCAGTAAGGAAGATAAGATAGCAGATGGCAAAGGATGGCATCTAGCCAAGTGTCACATGTGTGCTCGTTGCTATGACCCAAACAGTTCTGGCCAGGGGAAACCGTGAAGATCAGAAGCAGTCAGGAAGGCTTCATGGAGGAGGAAGGCCTGAACTAGGGAGGAAGGCGAGGATGATACGAGATAGAGTGAATGAGAGGCAATACAGAGATTGATCTCATTAGGAGCAAAGAGAGCTGGGTCCAGATGGGTTTGCCTGATATGAGACCAGACTGAATAATAGTGAAAACAACAGTGACAATCTTCAGTGTTTGCTAAGCACTTCCTCTGTGATGGATACTCAGAAATACTTGACATGCACCCCATGTCATTCTAACTATCTTCTGGAATAGCTGCTATGATTATGTCCATTTTACAGAACGAACATCAAGGTTCTGAGAAGGTATATAACTTACTCATAGTCATATGCTTAGTGGAGGCAGGACTGAGATCCTTGCAGAAGCTGGAAGCCCCTCGTTAGCTCGTTAGCCTATTAGTCCACTAATACTATTGATGATGGTAATTATAATTTCTGCACCGTCACAGGCCTCAGATTTCCCTGAATGCCCACCCTATGCCAGGCATTCTTCCAGGCACTAGGGATACAAGAGGCTTACATATATCTGGGGGAAGAATATTCCAGAAAGAGTGAACAGTTAGGGCAAAAGCCCTAGAGGAAAGCAGGAGTGGCATGCTCTAGGGATAGAAGGGAAGCTGGAGCAGTGGGAGCAGGAAGCAGGGGAGGGGCGAAGTGGGGGAGAGAAGGTTGGGCAGGCAGATGTGCTGGTCATTGTGAGGTCTCAGCTGCTCCAAGGAAGATAGGAAACCGCTGGGCCGCTTTGGATGGGGCAGTGATGTGCTGTGTTTTAAAAGGATCCTAGCAGAGACTAGGATTAAAGAAGACAGGAGGAGAGCAGGGGGTTAATGTATTGAGTCCAAGTGAGAAAGGATGAGCAACCCCAAAAGGGGGACAAAACTGTAGCTGGATTATGCACGTACTTTGAAAGTCAAGGTGACAGGGCTTGCTAATAGATTGGATGTGAGGTGTGACAGGAGACAAGGTGACTGAAGTGTTTGGCATTTATCGAAGTAGAAGAGTGGAGGGGGCATTTCGTGGGATGGGCCAGACTGAGGCAGCGGCAGGTTTCTGAGGGTAGGAAACTGGAAGATAATTTTTGTGAAGCACCGTGCTAAGCCTTGAGGATCCATCTCATTTAATCCTTGAAAGAGCCTTTCGTGCTAGGTACTATCAGAAGCCACATTTTTCAGTTGAAGAAATCTCGCAGTTGGAGAGATGAACTACCATGCCCAAGGTCACACAGCTGGGAAGGAGCAGAGCATAGATTTAGACCCAAGCCCGTCTGACTCCAAATCCCTGGCTTACGAATGGCATCTAACTGCCTCAGAAGAACAATAGTGACCAGTAGAACATTCACCCTTCTAAACATTTGTCTTATTTTCCCCTCCACCTCTCTCTGCCTGCATAAGAGGCTGTATATTTTTATGCATTGCTAATGTCTGGTCACCCACACACATATATGCCAGTGTGGATTTTTTATTGTCATATTCTAATTCTCACCTTCCTACGGGAGGTGCGGTCTTGGCGCATGAATTTGAAGAAAGGTATTAAGCAAGGTTAGGAAAGCCAATGCCTGAATTTTCACCTGGCGTGAACCTGGCCTGACTTCTGATACATTCTTCTGTTTCGTTTACAGGGGTTATGGGATTCATAGCTATGTGTTGTCTTATTTGTTTATTTGGTAAACTTGACAGAGTAGCTGTCAAGGTTATCACACCTAGAGGTCGGCTTCTGTGATGGGCTGTCTTCCTGGAGCTTGACTTTGTTTTCCTAAAGATATCAGAAGTGATTAGCTGGTGAAAATATCGGGTTGAGTGTCTCACGTGTTGGCTTCCATGAAACCAGCCCAGCCGGGAGAACTCCTCACCAATGGAGATGACTCTGTTTATCTCTCTACAGACTTTAGCCGGTGAATATTTCCATAAGGCTGCACAGGGTGGACACATCGAAGGAACCTTGTGGTGTTCTCTCTATTATATCACAGGAAACCTGGAGACGTTCCCTAGAGATCCCGAGAAGGCTGTTGTGTAAGAACCTGTCAGCTGTTGTGTACAAAGGGAAAGCCATGTACTTTATTCACTGTGCCTGGAAATGGAGTTCCCATTCTTTGTTTTGCAATTTTGAATTTCACCTTTATTTTTACCTGTTATGCATGCACAGACTTTCAAAAGCCACCTCATTCGACAAAGTAAAAATAAGTACATTTTAATGGAAACCCAAAAATAATAATTTGACATGGGAAAAGCAGAAAATCTGCTGCCCCACCCAAACTACTTCTTGTTCTCAAGAATAAGTCACTTTCAGTCTTTTCATTATTTCTTTACTGTTTGCCCCTCTCTTTCAACGACACGCTCATACTATTTCTTATTAGTTTCATTACAGGCTTTGTCTAATGATGTCCCTCTGTGAAAGATAAAGATGTAGTTCCCTCTCATTCTTCCACCACCTGCTATCCCACACATCCACACTTCCCGCCTTGTGCCATTTTCCCATAAATATATCATTATTTTGGTTAGATTAGTATCGGGGTGCCCATTATTAGGACCATGGGAGTCTGAGGTACAGCTGACCCATGTGTTAGGCTATGAGTACTTTCTCTTTCTTACACAGATTTTTGTGTTCTGTGGAGTAATAATTATACTTCATAGTTCTTCAGGTGCTTAGCTTTCTGCATACTTATCATTTTTCATATGCTTAAATCTCCATATTCTCCCACAGTTGTCTAAACGTCTCCTCAGTATGTATAGACCCACCAGGTATTTGATTAACCTAATCTCAGTGACATATCTTCTGGAGTCTTCCCTCAGGACAGAGCTGCCCTGATGAAGTTAACCCTGTCATCACTGTGGGGGGTTTCCTTCCCCTTCATCTCTGTCTTTTTGGGTTCTCCTTGCTGGACCCTATTTCTTCTTCTTTCTTGGTTTATGCCTATGCTTTTGTAGAACACATCCTACAGTAGCTTCCTAGAGAATGGTGAACAGGAGGCACATTTCTGAGACCATTGCATATCTGAAAATGTTTTACGGAGGCTGGCAAATAAAGGCCCATAAATAAAATGCGGCCCACCCTCTGTTTTGTGTGACCCCCAAGAGCTAAGAATGCTTTTTGCATTTTTCTTTTTGCATTCACTAAGATGAATACAAATAGAGACCTTGTGTGGCTCACAAGGCTTAAAATATTTATTATCTTGCCTTTTACAGGAAAAAAAAAAAAAAAACAAGACTTTGCAGACCTCTGCTTTAGACCACCCTCATACCAGTAGTCTGGCTTTATAAAAGGTTTTGTTTCATAAGACATTTGAGAGAAAATCCAACCTGACCTGAACTCATTGATAAAACTTGACCTAGACAGACTTGAAGCTTTTTATCATTATTAGTTAGAATGTTTGGTGTGAACATTCGTATGTTTCATAAATTTTTCTTTTGTTATTGATTTCTAGCTTAATTCCACTGCAATCAAAGAATGCATTCTGAATTACTTCAGTCCTTTGGAATTTGTTGAAGCTTTCTTTATGACAGGATATGGTCAATTTTGCTACACCTGCTTTTTTTTTCTTGTTAGAGTTTTGTTGTTGTTGTTAGAGTTATATCTTTTTCCAACCTTTACTTTTAATCTTTTCTTTTAATTTTAATGTGTGTCTCTTCTAAGCAGCAAATAATTGGATTTTGTGTACTTTTTATTCAGTTTGACAAGTTTAGTTTTTTATTGGGGTATTTAGACCATTTACATTTAATGCAACTGACAAAAATATTTTGTTTTAAATCTGCCATTTTACTATTTATTCCTTATTTTTCTCATCCATTCTTTGTTCTTGTTTCCCTTTTTCTTACTTTTCCTTTACATTAATCGAGTTTTTTTTTAATTTTATTTCCCCTTTCTATGAGCTTGCTAGTAATATATCCTTATAATATTCTTTTAGTGGTTGTAAGTCTAAAGATTACAACAGGCCAGTTCATTATTAGTAAAAATTCTCCAGGATAGATTAGAGAACAGAAAAAAAATGGAGAAACCTTAAAATAAATCAGTAAATACGTTTTAATGGAGAGAGTACTAACTCTTGGTGAAGATGATCTATTTTTGTATCGGCAGGTATTTTTCATTAGGTACATTTCATGTCTTTATTTCCATACATGATAATTCCCAAGCACTTATAAGAAAAGACACTGAAAGCAATGTTCTCAAAACGCATCTTTCTTTACCTTCTTAACGTTCAGTTCTGGTTTGTTGCTGTGTAAAAAATCTAACAAGCAAAATAATCCCCAAGTGGGATTTATTGAGATCATATGAAGAAAAAAGCAATTATTTAATTTGCCATGGTTTGGGTATTTTCTCATTCCTTTTCTTTTCAGATGGGCAAAGCACGTAGCTGAGAAAAATGGCTACTTGGGTCACGTCATTCGCAAAGGCCTCAATGCCTACCTGGAGGGCTCATGGTAAGCTGTGGACCCACATTAGAATGAACTTTCTCAGCCCACAATTTGTCAGTGTAGTCATATGAGATGGAGTCTTAAAATACAACCGAAAAAGCAATTTGCAGGGAAATGATATTCAGAGTATCACAGACTGATTGGCTGTTGATTAGAAAACATAGCATTTCCATGTTTAATTATACACAAAAATTACTTCTCTAGGGGAAGTGTCCACATTCATCAAGTTGAGAGACACATGCATGTGTTGACTTTTCCTCCCCTTCAAGCTTGTTCCTTTTGGTTTTAGAGTGGAGACAGCACAAGGGGTCTTAGCTGAACCTCTGCCTCTCCCTGGCAGGGCACAGAAAGTTCACAGGAAGCAGAGAGAGCAGTGTGTTTAAGGCTCAAGCTACATCTTTCCACTGATATGTGACTACATCTTTCGTGGCCAAAGCCTGGGATTACTGGAACTCACTCAGCAGACCTCAGATGTCACAGCCAAACAGATTTTCCATTTTAACTTTCTTCTGATAGAATTAACAAATTTCATCCTGTACCCTATGGGATGAGATACTGCACTAAGGACTTGGAGATGCTCCCTGTTTGCTGTGCCTTGATTTTACAAATAAGGGCACATCTTTCCAAACTGCAGACTCCACCTGATTCCATCTTTCTGTTTTCTTCTGCCAGCCCTGCCACTCTGTCTTACTTTTCCACTGGGCCATCTTTTCTTGGCTGGATTATTGCCTAAGTGATCTGGGTATTTCAGTAATAACTTAAAAGGGTATGCAAATCAGCACATATCCCATTGGTCCACTGCCTCAAAAACATTAGACCAGACCTATCATAGAGCATACTCTGACCTGAACCTTAATTAAAAATTAAAATACAAGTCCAAGAGAACATTATTTTCTCCTTTGGTCCATAGTGCCTGCATCATCAGCAGATAGCATGTCAATGAAACTTTTAAAGGAGGCAGGGAAGTAAACCCAATGAAAACAGCACCAACAGGAATGTTTGTTATTATCATCCTGTGAAAGTTTATTATCTGTGGCCTCACTTCACACAATTGGGAAAAAATTTTAATGAAATTATTATTTTCCACTTGATACACCTTATAATTTTCTGGTGTTTTATCTTGTCTCCCAAGTGAGCTTCACTTTGTAAAACTCCCAAATTTGAATTTAATTTATTCTCTACTTCTCGTCTTCCAAACTTCCCACCCTTTGTTCCCCACAAGCTTTTTAGGGGAGAAAGGGCATTCAAATACTGAAGTGCGTATGTGGGTTTTCCCAAAGAAGGAGCACATCTGTAAACACCCCCACACGGACACACACACACACACGAAGATGCTTGACACTATTTTTCCCATAGAGTGTCTATTAATAGCTTACATTTCTTGCCTGCTTTTGAATTTAACATCACAAAGCATTTCAGGTAGCACATTTTAAAAACTGGCTGGGAAGGTCAAGATGAATTCAGATTTTTGTGACCTTTCGTCCTTCTTACAATATTCAGCCATAACACAAGATTGATTTTTGTAAAAGACTTTATTCATTTAACAGAGAAAGAGAGGGCACAAGCAGGGAGAATGGCAGGCAGAGGGAAAAGTAGAATCCCTGCTGAGCAGAGAGCCCATTGAGGGGCTCCACCCCAGGATCCTGGGATCATGACCCAGGCCATAGACAGACGCTTAACTAACTGAGCCACCCAAGCACTGCACCTTGTTTCTTTCTTATGCTGAACTATCTGCAGTTTTTTCACATGGACTGTGTTTTGTAGGACCTCTGGATCTTTGAACTTGCTGTTTCCTTTGCCCAGAAGGCCTCCCTAACTCCTTGCTCCCATTAAGATCAGGATTGCTCTTGTTGGTTGCCTGGTGATTTGTACCCCAGGGCCCAGCACCTGGTGGTACCTGGGAAATGCTCAGAAACAAATGAGTGCATGATCTAAGGCAAACAAAACAACCCTAACTCAAGACACATGAGCAGTATATAAAGGGCATGAAGGAGTCTGTGAAGGAAAAGACACTATCTGGTTTGTAGGACTTAGATCAGCCTTCATGATGGGGGTAGCAGATGACATGGCCTTGAGGGGTGGGTGAGATTACCCCTTGACCATGCAGGGAACAGCATTTCTAGTGAAGGGAACAGCAGAAATGAAAGGAAAGAGATAGGAAAATTCTGGATGAGTCTGGAAAATTTTAAGCCACTAATTTGCCTTCAGGTAAGATTTGTAAAAGCAAGTGACAGATAACAAGAGCAAAGAGGTGCTGCTCTATGAAACTTTGAATGTCAGGTCATACACTTTTTACTGAATTTATGTGGCAGTGGGGAGCTATCGATAGTTTGAGGAGAGGGTAGTGACATGACAGAGCTGGGTTCTGAGATGTCTAACTAGATGGCAAAGAGAAGGGAGAGTCTGAAAGGGCATGCTGGGTCAGAATCTGGGTAAAAAGAGCTGACCATTTGAACTGGAGATGTGGCATAAGCCAGTTGAGGTTTTTTTTTTTTCCTACTTCTGTCATACAGTAGTTGATACGTATGAACTGATATGTGATACATATATATAGATTCTCAGGCATAAGGATAAAATGAACATCTGTAGCCCTATGTGAGAAAATGAACAGGGTGCCTGGGTGGCTCAGTTGGTTAAGCGACTGCCTTCAGCTCAGGTCATGATCTTGGAATCTCAGGATCGAGTCCCGAATCAGGCTCCCAACTCCATGGGGAGTCTGCTTCTCCCTCTGACCTTATCCTCACTCAAGCTCTCTCTCACTGTCTCTCTCTCAAATAAATAAATAAAATATTAAAAAAAAAAAAAAGAAAGAAAATGAACAGTTGAAACCCCCTGCATTTCCCTCCCAAATTAAACCCATCCCACCCTTGGTCCCCAGAACTAACCATCACCCTGAGCCTTGTTGTTGATTTCCCCTTGCTTTCTTTATAGTCTTGCTCTACGTGGATTTATTCTTTTTTTTTATTATAAAAATATAGTATATCTTTATCCCCAAGGGTACAGGTCTGTGAATCACCAGGTTTACACACTTCACAGCACTCACCATCGCACATACCCTCCCCAATGTCCATAACCCCACCCCCCTTCTCCCAACCCCCCTCCCCCCAGCAACCCTCAGTTTGTTTTGTGTGATTAAGAGTCACTTATGGTTTGTCTCCCTCCCAATCCCATCTTGTTTCATTTATTCTTCTCCTACCCCCTTAACCCCCCATGTTGCATCTCTACTTCCTCATATCAGGGAGATCATATGATAGTTGTCTTTCTCCAATTGACTTATTTCGCTAAGCATGATACCCTCTAGTTACGTGGATTTATTCTTAAGCAGTAAAGTTGTTTGGCTTGTGTCTGAGCTTTCTATTATTAGAATCATATTACATATAGTTCAACTGCCTTTTTAAAAAACCTAACATTATGTTTCTGAGATTAATATCCCTTGTTCCATGTATCTGTGGGTCATTCCTTTTTATTTCTGTCATTGACCATGCTTTACTTATCAGTTCTTATTTTAACACATTTGCGTTTCCCTTTTTTGGTTGTTTTTAAGAACAATGTGGCCATGAACATTTTTTAGGTATATCGTGACATACATACGAACAGTTTCTCTAGAATATAAACTTAGGAGTGGGGTCACTGGGCAGGCACCTTATAAGATAGTGTTCACCTTTATAAGATAATGCCGGCTGTTTTCCCAAAAGATTTTACCAATTTACTCGCCTGCCAACCATGTATACATTTTTGTTTCTCCATATCCTTGCCAATCTTGGTGCTGATGCTAAGTATTAAGTTTCCGTCTGGATCCAAAGCCTTTTTCCTATCAACAGGAAGAAACATCTAGTATCCATTATAATGACAAAATCCTTGTCAAAATATATTTGAGGCAAAGTGCTTCTGTTTCCTCCCATTCTCCAAGTCTGAAGCCCACCCTGAGGTTAAATAGGAAATATAGGGATGTTGGCCTCCCCACACCATGATGGGGCTTTTTTGGTACCATCTATTCTGCTGTAATAGAACTAAATCATCCATCAATGTCCCAAGTCCATCCCCTTTTTCATTTTCTGTGAGTGAATTCATTCTGGACGTTATTTTCAAATTACATGTATCAGTTTGATGAGCTTCTGCTTTTCTGTGTTGTTCCAAGATTTATACAGGATAGTTTAAAAGAGGAGCATGATTGAGAAAAGTGCTTTTTGCTGTACAGGCATAATACGGAAGATACTATTGTCATGCCTCAGGCTGTCCTCGGACACCAGAAGAAGTCAATGAAGGAGAGGCTGGCTGTCATGTTTCATTTCTCTGCCTTCCCCCATGTGTGTTTTATCTGTGAGCTATGTGTTTTATTGTCCTTTGTCTTAAATATGCCCCAAATATTTAACCCAGGAGGTTAGCCAGATTATGGTGGGCTTGAGGCAAGACAAGTAGGCATGCCAATTTCCAGTTGAAAGAGTTTCACCTTTCTGCAAGAGACCAGGGGTCCTGAGTTCCATGGGGGAATCCCAGGATTTTTTTTTCTCTCTTTTCAGTTTGAGCTGCTTCATGCATTGGCAGAGAAAAGCACAAAGAAAATCATATAATTGTTTGGGAAGCTGCTCAGAGGTACTCGAATTCACAATTCACAGCAAGCAGCCCAAGGATTGATTATTAAGATGTATCATTATAAAAATTCTCTATGTGTATATGCTGAGGCGGAACTGGGAGGATAGCACATATGTCCCCAGATGTGTTCTTTACCATAAATCCCCTCCTCTTCACGTCCACCCGCCACCCATCCCTGTCAGAATGACTGCCTGGGGGACAACTTTACTTTAGTGCCTTGGAAATAAAGCTTGAAGCTCTGGTGAGATTCCTAAGCCTTGAGGAAATTCATGGAAAGGACAGTACAGCTTTGTGGCTTATCTTTGGGCTTCCTGCCCACAGTTAAGTGCTGCGTACATGTTTGTTCCATGAATATAAATATAGAAATATCTGTAATTGATACTTCTGGGCACTCTCTGTTGAAACACAATTAAATAAGAACAAATCACTGGGAGGCTAAATGTGGGTAGGATTTCTGCAGAGGTGTCATTTCTCAGAAGTCTTAATAAGCTGAGAAAGTCTGGCCTTGAGAGTTCTAACCTTCCCCTGCAGATGGTGGCAGTGTGGGAGTGCACGGCATTGGAGGATTGCTTCTGCAGGAGGGAAGACAGAGGTGGATTTCCCTTCAGTGCTTCTGTTGACATCGATGTTTCATAGACATCTCTTTCTGATGTATTTCAGTGTTTCCTCAAAGGAAATGCTTGGGAAATTCTATGACATTTCCTCTTGGCTTATACAATAATTGGACAGTGGAAGTCTTCCTATGAAACTCACCCCCCTTCCCCTCCCCACCACCAAAGTAACTTTGGAGAGACGATCTTGTCTTTGTAAAGTTTGTCCTAGTGACTTAGTTCTTCTGGGAAGTGTCAGCCTCATGCCTCCCTTGCACATTCTAATCGTCTGCCCGACTGCTGTCAAAGAAAACATCATTTTGATTACATTTTAATAATGTGAGCCATATCCCATCCAGTTACAGTAGCAGAGGGACCTGGCCTGACATGTGACCTTGAGTTGGCAAGTCTACACCCTCTCCTTCCTGTACCCATTCCTGGGGGAGACAGGCACTGGTTCCAAAGAAACGTGAGATTGTAAGACCTTGGGAATAGGTCCCTGTCATAGAGGGATGGGGACGTCTGACCAGGCCTCCTTTGTACGCCCTCCATCTGGGGTCTGTTCTGAAGATTCTTGTCACAAAACATGATTTTTGCCAGCTGTGTAAGAAAACACCTGGGCATCTTTTGTGTTATTCTTACGGCTGCCATTGTGGGCTTGTTATCTGGCTTGCAGTGCAGGGGACAGCTGCCCAGCCAGCCTCGTCCCTCTTTAGCATGAGTCAGGCCTAATTGGTCCACTGCCTTGGGTGTCTGGGAAGCCGAGAATCAGCTCGCTCAGCAGTTACATGGCCCATGACCTGCACTGTGTCTAGTTGAAGGTCTCACCATCCTAATTTGATGCCCAGTCACCTCTCTCTGTCCCTAGGCAATGGGCCATCAAAAGCTGCTTTAACAGTGTAAAGAGCAGGATTTCAGAATCAGCTCTCCTAATTTCCCCAGCCCTACCAGAAGCCAGTTTTGGGGTGGAGGTACAATCAAGAAAGAGTTAACATCAGCTCCTGAGAGTGCCAAAGAAGCTTCAGGAACAATGATATCTGGTCAAAATAAAATGTCACTGATAACCTGGGTGACACGAAGAAAATGGAGGAAATCATAGAAGTAAAAAAAAAAAAAAAATAAAATGACTCAATTTTCACTACCTAGAGGAAAGTACTATGAGGATTTTGATGGACAATTTTTAAGTTTTATTTTCTTTTTCTCTGCCTATATGCACCTGCATGAGCTTGTGAAGGTATGCGCTCGGTTTTATTTCTGTATTACAAAAACGGAACCACTCTGTTTCTCATCCTGCTCTTTTTTTTTTAAACTGAATGGAAAATTTTGCATAAACATCTTTCTGTGTTTTTGAATGCTCTTCTACAACATCATTTTTAATCGCCTCATCTGAATGTGGCTGCACTCGGGGGTAATTTAACTACTCACTGATTTTCAGATACTTAAGTTGCTTCCAGTGTTTTTTGTTCATATAAACAGCTCTGCCGTGAACTCTGTTGTCACAGAATCTTTGCGCACGTTTCTTGCTTCTTTAGAATAAACCTTCAACAAGGGAGAACTGTTGGCTAAGTGATGTGTGGATTCTTAAGTCTTCCTGCATTTAACGGTTGGAGTCACCTGCCCTCCCACAAGAATTGGCCATAGGAATATGTTCGTTTCCCCCAAACTTTTGCTTTTACCCTGTCTTGTGAATCTTGTGCCAGTCTTTCAGCAGATCAACAGTCCTCCGTCATTGTTTTGCCATCATTAACTACTAGCATTATCGAACATTTATTTTTTTCTCTGTGTTTGGTCATTGGTATCAAGCCCCTTGTAAACTCCCTCCCCTCTGCCAAACTTCTAATGCATCACAAAAGCTCAGCTCTAATTAAGCTTGCTCAGAATCCTAAGCCCAATGAAGCCTTTCACAAAACAGGGACCCGAACACACAGGGCTTTTTCTAAATGCTACTTATCTCTTCTAAGCTGGGATGGAAGGATTCAAGGACAGAAGGCAATAGACAACCCAGCCAGCATGCCACACACCGTTCGGCCAGTAGAGGTAGCTGTTGCATCAACTAGCTCTCCAACCTTATCAGCGAGTTCAGCCTTTAAGATAGAAAATAAATCAGTGCAGGCAGTATTTTTAACAACAGTATTTATTTTAAAATACACACACACAACAAACTTATGATTTTGTGGCTTTAAAAAAACTGCTTATTTTGTGCCCTCTTATGCTTGAATATAAAGCTCTCCATGAATATTAGTAAGAGCCACTGTATGAAATTTATTATTAATCATCTATTTTTAGGCACGAAGCTTTGCTGTATTATGTTTTAGCAGCAGAAACTGGAATTGAAGTGTCACAGACAAATTTAGCACACATCTGTGAGGAGAGGCCAGTAAGTAAATGTATTCTTCTTGGAGTGGAAGCTCTAAGGTTAAGGATGATGAATTGGGTTTTATGAAGGCAAAATCAGTCACTCGGCTGAAATATATTAATGAATTAACTTTTTCTCCCCCTCCATCCCCTTAGGACCTGGCCGAGAGATACTTGGGTGTTAATTGTGTTTGGAGATACTATAATTTCTCTGTTTTTCAAATCGGTGCTCCTTCATTTGGTATGTATAGAAAAATGGGTGCTAAATTGAAACATTGGAAGCTTTTAATCTTTAGTAACAGGGAAGAGATAACAGCTTTGTGTGAAGTATGATATTTCTAAACAATTAGGAAAGAGTGTGAAAAATCTCTACTATTAAGATCATGAGTAAACTGCTGTCAGCCTCCAGCAATGCACTTCTCCTCTGTTGTCCACTGAATGCTTGAACCCACCATTTCTTCAGAGTTGGTGAGAATTCAAAAGAGAAACCTATTCTGGAGAGATCCTCTGTTAGTCATTGGTGTTTTGCCCTCAGATACATCCCTGTCTTCCTCTGCTCTGCTCTGTATGGGAGAGGTTTATCCCCAGGAACTACAGTTCCTAGACTCCTGTGTTCTTGGGCATCTGATTGGTTTCAGCCAATGGGAGGTGCCAGCAGGAGATTGCTGGGTGGGAGGAAATGAGAAATCCAAGTATTTCTCCTCTTCTCTCTCTACTTTGGGCTGTGTCTCTAGCAATGGCTGTAAACCCATGGTTCCAGTTCCTGCCTGACAGTCTTGAAATCTTTTGAACTACTTGGCATAGATTCTATTTTTCTGACTAGACACTGAGTGATATATACACCATTAGGCAAAACTTTTTCCAAGGGAAAAAAATAAAACATATGACTTAAACAGAATAAAGAAATGCCCATCAGTCATAAGACTCAGGCAACAAAATTTCAGATGTCAAATAAAGAGCCCCGAACAATCTTGGCCAGTTGGACTGTAAGATTGCAGAATGGGATTTTCACAGACCCATTTGGGAGAGCTGCCCAGTAAAGCAAGAAAATGTGTCTAGAAATGGTGGTGCTCAGCACAAAAGGTTTTCGTTCCCCCACTTCCTGTCATACCAAGGAAACAATGATGTTGTGTGTTCAGGTCCTGGTAGGAAAAATTCTCAGTCGTGCGACTGGGCCAACCCTTTAAAACATTGGTCTCAAATAAAACCACTTCACAAATGGGCCTGTGCTTTCTGTCCTGCAGCATATTTGAAAATGGGAGACCTTTACTACTATGGCCACCAAAACCAGTCCCAAGACCTTGAGTTGTCCGTGCAGATGTACGCTCAGGCAGCCCTGGATGGAGACTCACAGGTAACCCACAGAGAGGAGCCCTGGGTGATGTCTGTTTGTGAGGTTGCAAGACCTGGCTGGGGTCCTCCCAAGCCCTCCCGTCTTTATCTGCTTCCCCTTTCACGAAGTCATTTCTCATCCATTCTCACAGCTCTGTGAGGACATGAACCCTAATGGGGAACCTTTATGGAGCATTTGCTATGGTTGCCACACCATTTTCATAACCATCTCATGAAGGTGGAGATGACTATGACCATGTTATAGTTATAGTGGAGGATAGCAAGACTACAATCAGATGATAAATTGCTCAAGGCCAACCAATCAGGTAGCACACAAAGCAGACCGATCCTAAAGCCATGTCTGCTGGCTCCATGTCCAGGAGTCTTTCTACAAGATCCCATCAAACTAACTCCTCCATAGAAACTGAAGAAATAGGAAGTGTGGTCCAAATGACAAGTGATTTGCTCATAGAGTTGGACCAACACTTCAGTGATAGGAAGTTGCTCTTGGTGATTTTTGGAGGGGGGGGGTTCTTATTTTAGAGGATTTTTAAATGTATAGAAAAGTTGCAAAAGGAATACAGGGAGTTGCTATATACCAGTCACCCAGCTTCCCTGAATGTGACTATCTTGCATATAACCACAATACCGTTATCAAACTAAGAAGTCAGTCTTGCTTCAGTACCATTAGGTATACTTGAGGCTTTCCCCTGGATTTCACTCATTTTTTCACTAATGTCCTTTTTCTGTTCCAGGATCCCATTCAGGCTCCCACATCACATTTAGTTGTCCTATTTCTTTAGTCTTCTTCAATCAATAATAATTCTTCAGTCTTTGTTTGTCTTCCATGACCTTGATACTTTGGAACAACACTGGTTGCGTATGATGTAGACTGTGCCTTAACTTGGCTCTGTCTTCTGCTGCCTCATGAATGGAATGAAGTTATGCATTCTGAGCAAGGAAAGCACAGAAGTGATGTGTCCTTCTTGGTGTATCTTATGAGGCATACACTAAGTTAGTGTGTCTGATTACTGGTGTGGCTTGGTTAAGTTAGCTTTTGCTGGGTTTCTCCCCTGTAAAGTTAACATTTTCCTTTCTAATTTATATATACCCTGGGGAAATTGTTTGCACCTCTGCATGTATTCTGTTTCTCCTCAAATTTCTGTCCTCTAGTTTTAGCATCCTTTAGTAGATCTTGCTCGCAACGATTATTAGTGTGGTGAGCTCATGAGGATACTGTGGTTCCCTCTCTCTGACACTTGCTAATCAGAATTCTCCTGTGAGAATCTCAGGGTCATTTTCACAATGGAAGTCACAATGGTTGATGCCTCCTTTTTTTTTTTTTTTAAGTTTTTATTTATTTATTTGGCAGAGAGAATGAGAGAGCACAAGCAAGGGGAGGGACACAGGGAGAGGGAGAAGCAGACTCCTCACTGAGCAGGGAGCCCAATACCTCCAACCCAGGCCCCTGGGATTATAACCTGAGCCAAAGGCAGAAGCTTAACTGAGCCACCCAGGTGCCCCATGCTTGATGTCTTCTTAGACACCAGGTTTCTGGTGTTGTGCTTCAGGGTTTGATTACAGAGCAAAGGTTGGAATCTCATCCCTATCTTAGTTTTTGTTTGTTTGTTTGTTTTTGTTTTTTAAGGAGGTACTATATCTGAGTGTTTCTTTACTTGGGTTAAACCCCCATGTCTTTACCACTTCCTTGCTATTCCTACCTGGCAAGTCACTGAATCACCGAGTTAGTGTTTTCTCATTTGGAAACTGGGGTTAATAATAGCATTTAGCTCATAGGGATGAGGATTGAATGTTATTAGACATTCAGCACTGAGTACACTCAATGGACATGACCCTTCCTATAATTATTTCTTCTGGAATGAAATCAGAGTTGATGCTAAAAGGACTCGGTATAGAGCCAACCTCCCTTCAATGATATCTGTTGGCACTCAAATTTAGGGGACCTATTTTATTTTCAATTCTGATGTTTATTTTTTGGACAAACAATGTTATGCAAACATTAAAATGTAATTTTAGAGGAAGATAAAAATTAAAGGATGCAGCGCATTTCCATGGTGGGGGCTTTACTCCCTCCTGTCTTCCCATCCCCCTCCAGCTGCTGTCTACAAGCAAGTGTATCTCTGTAATGTTAACAACAGTGTCTGTGCCCCTTAAGAAATGCATCTCTTTTCTCATATTGCAGGGATGTGTGCACTTTACTGCATAGTCTCTGTAATTATTGATTATTCTTAGCCTCTGCCCCGTATTTTGTTGTGCGCATGGCTGTAATTTATTAAGCTTTATCTTATTGGTGGACGTTTATTCCCATTTGCTAATTTATTCATTGATTTAGCACCTATTTATTCAGTCCTGCCATGTCTTAGACACTTCTTAGTGGTGGGGATGGGAGAGAAAAAGATAGACAATTATTCTTGCCTTTGGGATTTATAGTCTATTAAGGAAGACGCGGAGGCCTTTTCCTGTTGTTTTGCAAAGCTATCTAGTGCTTTAGTGGACATGTTCATACCTCCATCTTTTATCTCCATTTGAATAATTTCTTTATAATCTGAGGGCTTGTCTGACTGAGTCAATCAGTCGAAATTGTCTCATGGCTACATAATAATAGCATATAGCTGATGTGCTTTCTGGAAGGGTTTTCCAAGGAATACCTTACCAAGCAGTGGTTGAGTGTGAGAAGAGAACTGAAATCTTGTCAGCATGGGATGTTTTCATGGCTTCACTTTTAATTATTCTAGTGAAATAATTATAAGTTGATAACTTCCTTATTGTTTTATGTCGCATCGGTTTGATTACTAGTGGCAATGCACATTTTTACATAGACTTTATGATCATTTACTCATGATATATGTGGATTCTCTATTCATGTTCTTTTCCTATTTATCTACTGGAGGTTTGATAGTTTTTTTTTTTTTAAGATTTTATGTATTTATTTGGGAGAGAGAAAGAGCAGAGTAAAAGGGAGAGCAGGAGCAGGGGAAGTGGCAGAGGGAGAGGGAGAAATAGACTGTCCTCTGAGCAGGGAGCCTGATGTGGGGCTCAATCCCAGGACCCCGGGATCGTGATCTGAGCCAAAGGCAGATGCTTAACCGACTGAGCCACCAAAGCATCCCTGATACTGTTTTTTTTTCCCCCATTTAAATCATAATTAGTTCTTTATACATTTGCCCAGTAGATAATGGACCTTAAGCTATTACATTGCATACAAATATTCCCCTAGTCTATTTTCCCATTTATTTTAATTTGCTATTTTTCCAAGAGGCATTAAAATCATAAAAGTGATTTTTTTTCTTTTCTTCTAATATCTCAAATTTAAGAGTACGTTCCTTTTAAAGAGTGGAGAAAGAGTCTATTTTCTCTGTGTTTGTAAGTGTGTGTTTTGTGTACATCTCAAAGATTCAACACTTTCATCTATTCAGAGGTTGTTTGACAGAATAATGAAGGTAAAGATTTCAGGCTCTGGACCCTGTCTGCTTGCATTTGAATTCCGGCTCTTGCCCCTGTCCAGCTGTGTTACCTTGGGCAATTTCCTGAACCTCTCTGTGCCCCAGCATCCTCACCTATAAAATAGAGAGGCTAATAGTACCTATCTCAATTTGCTGTTATGAGCATTAGGTAAATATATATATATATATATATATTTATAAATATATAAATATATATATACATTTATGTATATATATAAATATATATAAATGTATATATATATACACACACACATATATATGTGTGTATATATATATGTGTGTGTGTATATATATAAATAGAACTGTGCCTTACATATAACATCACTCAGAAAATGTTAGCTGCTGTTATGTTTTCATGATTATTGCATAGGATGGTAATGAGAGGCCTGGTATATAGAACCTGTTGGGGGTGATATTCACTGAGATCCTTGTCTGTGGCAACTGAAATGAAACGTCAAAGGGAGGATATAAGTCATTAAAACATGACCATGAATTCTTTGAAGGGCAACAATCCCATTTCACTTGTAAATCCCTAGTGGTAAGTAACACATCATTTTTTGTTGATTTCTCTGTCCGGCCACATGCTCCGTTCCTGATGGACTGTGCCTCTCCCCAGATAGAGTAGCAGCTCCCATTCTTTATGAAGCTCCTCTACTGTCAGGCTCTTAACTCTGTTGGTTTTTTACATTAGATCTGCACAGCCCATTAAAGCAGGTTCTACCTCAGAGGGTGGAGAACAAGGTATATAACAGGAAGAGGTAGGGAATTGTATCTGAGTGGAGCTGTGCCAAGAGGATAGTGAGAAGAAGTTTTCCACACTGGCCTGGGAGAGCAGAGACAAATCCCTGTATGTGACTTTGTGCAAGAGACAGATTCTCTATGTTAGAATGCCAGTCAGGAGAACATTCTGTTCAATTTCTGACATGCTGATGGTATCCCAGAGCATAATCTGTAAGTGATAGACATTGCCTTCAACTTGGTATTCTGGTTTGTTGATGACACAAGGGCACGTTTTCCAGGGAGTTCTGTCTTGAGAGAGTGAGCAGGAAAGGACAGATTCCCCTGGTTGACTGGCTTCTGAGCAGATGGGACACAGCATCTTCTGAAAGCCTCCCGGTTCTCCTGCAAATAAATTTCTCAGATGCATATATTTAGGGAAACAATCCATCAATGAAGATGACAAAACCATCTGGCTCGAGGGACTTAAAAAAAAAAAACAAAACCCAAAACAATAACCTAGAGGTTGTAAAAGTTTACATTCTGATGAAGGGTGTGTGTCTGGGGTTTATTATAAGGAGTTGATGAGTTTGGTCTGTGGCTTGTTTTCAGGGTTTTTTTAACCTGGCTCTGCTCATTGAGGAAGGTGCTATAATCCCACACCATATTTTGGATTTCTTGGAAATTGACCCAACTATCCATTCTAGTAATATCTCCATCCTCCAGGAACTGTATGAAAGGTGAGTCTGGAGCCTTCTTTAATGCTGTGGAATCTGGGGGAACCCAAGTGGGAGGTGTTCGCTTCTTGGTTAAAGTCAGTTTCTCTTATTATGTAACACCAGTTGTTATGAAAAGGGCTCAGGATTTGTTCTGATTCGAGAACACTCAGCTGGACCCAAACTATTTCCCTTTTTTAGCATCTGAGGCTTACTATACAGAATGTGCTTGATCAGAAGTTAAAGTGCTGACCAAGGTTTTCCATGAGAATGGAAAGAATAATGTGTCTGATTAGACCATGCCTTTCTGCAGGATAGGGAAGGGTTCTGGTGTCCGCACTCTGGACCAGCACTCAGACAGGAATATTGCTCTAGGCGGCTCCTTGTCGGGGTCCTCCTTGACCCACTAGCTTTTTATTAAGGACAGGACTGATCTGGAATCTGGAGCCTGGAGATCTGGAATCTCAGGGTGGGCCCCAACCCTTTAGAATGGGCTTCATGTCTCTGTTTTTTCACCTCAAGCGTGCCTGTTTCCCCAAAGCAGGAGGGGAGGATTGAGGATCTGACAACGTGGGTCATGGGCGATGCCCCTGAGGTTTGCTGATCCCTCCGGATTCCCTTTCTTTTTGTCCGCAGGTGCTGGAACCAGAGCAGCGAGGAGTCCTTCAGCCCCTGTTCCCTGGCTTGGCTTTACCTTCACCTGCGGCTCATCTGGGGCGCCATTCTGCGCTCTGCCCTGGTAGGTGCCGTCTCCCCCAGCCCTGTCCTCGAGGTCCCTGCCCTTCATCAGCCATCTGACTCGTGCTTCGGATTCTGCAGATCTACTTTCTGGGAACCTTCCTACTGTCTGTACTGATCGCCTGGACCATGCAGTATTTCCAGTCTGTTTCAGGTAAAAATTTCTAAGAAGCTGGGGCAAGATAAAAATGGAGGGATTCTTTTTCCCTACCAAAAAAAAAAGAGAGAGAGAGAGAGAGATGATCTCCCTCCTCATGCCTTTGACCATGCTATTTCCTTTCGTTAGATGGGTCCTTCATGGCGTGGTGGGCTCCCCCAGGGGGTACCATCATCTCTGGCTGATGGAAGGTCCCAATTACTGTCATATTTGTCAAAGTAAGCAAGGATTTTTCCTTAAATAAGAAGCTTTAGAAATTGAACAAAAGATGTCTTCCCCCACTGAAAATACATCCAGCATCAGTATCCTACCTCTATTGCCCTAGAGCCCAGCTTCTGAAGCCCCCTCCAGCAGGAATTCTTCCTGTTTATTCCAGTCAAGGAATCAAATGTGTGGGATGATAAAGAAGCCCTCACAATGAGTAAAAATACCCAGCCATGTGGATTCAGAAGGAGGGGCTGAGGAGGAAGATGAAGTGACAGTTAGTTTAGTGTGATTTCCGCCGGTCACTGTTATTTTTCCAAGCTCATGTAGGGCCGTCGTTAAAGAGATGGACACCCACCGTAGCTTGGAGTAGCGGGCTTGGAGTCCAGGCTCGGCTGCTCATTAGTGGTGTGATTTACGGCGAGTTATTTCACCTTCCTGATTTCCCAATTTTCCAAGAGTAGAATTAGGTTAGAATAGTTGCTATTTCCCAGGGATGTTCGAAGGCTTCGGTGAAAAACACAGATGACAGTTACCAAAGTGACTACTGCGGGTAGTCTCGGCCATTGTATTTACCTGGCGTATAAAACCCTCTGAGCAAATGTGAACTCATGTTCGTCTCCCCTATCAGGACATACGATGGAAGGCTTTAGTGCATCGTGTGGGATATCTCACACTTAGTAGGTGCTCAAAGTTGCAAACCTCAGTCAATGGAGAATTACAATTTGCTGCCCTCTTGGACGGCTGCAGGACATTTACAAATGGGCAAAATTAGGACTGGACGTGGCATGGAACATGCGCTCAGCCCCTATCCATGTAGCAGATAATGAAAAGCGAAAGGAGTGCGTCTCGCCACAGATTTGGTGGTGGGAAGGAAGTCTCTGTTGCAAGAGGCTAGCGCAGAATCATTTCCCTCTGATTTACCTGAGGAGGTTAACAAGGAGCCATCAAAACTTGGCCAGATTTGATGCCCCGTCATATGCTGGCTTATAAATTTTCCTCATGCAAATTCTGTCCCGTCCCTAAATTTGTTGCCAGGTAGAGCACATTTATTTTGCATCTTGTCAGTGTTTTCCATTTCAAATTATCTTTGTCATTTTTACTCTGTAGAAATATTGTTATGATTATTACAAATGCAATTCCGTTAGAGGAGCTGAAAATTGTCTTTATGATTTTATGCCAGCTGGTAGCCATGAAAATTCATGGGCTGGTGGAATTGCTTTTATCAGAAGCCATCTCTTTTTCCTGTCTGCATTATCAGTCTCTCCACATTCTCGCCTCCCTGTCCCTCCTACCCTTTGATAATTCTTTTTCCCCTTTGCTGGGTATCCTTTGCTCTTTCTCACGTTTTCTTCATTTTTTGCCAACCCATTCACTTCCTGTGCGTGCCTCCCTCTGTGTTACTGGCCTTAGACAAGTCTGGAAGGGTTCTTAAAGTTAAGTTAATTCTATGCCCTTCATTTTACACATGAAGAGATAGAGGCCAAACACATGAAGGGGTCTGCCCCAAATCACAAAATGATGTCCAAGAAAGGACAGAGGGCAGCAGGATTTCAAACTTTTTCAGACTAGTGATACAGTTGACCTTTCAGCAACTGGGGTTGGGAGGCGGGTAGCTAGGGGCACCGATCTACCCTGCGGCTAAAATTCTGCGTGTAACTTTGACTCCCCTGAAACTACACTACTGACTCCTGTTGACCAGAAGCCTCATCAAGAACATAAACAGTCGGTGAACACATATTCTGTCTGTTATACATATTACATTCTATATTCTTACATTAAAGTAAGTTAGAGAAGAGAATTCGTTGTTCAGAAAATCAGAAGGAGGGGAAAGTCCATTCATGGTGCTGTCCTATGTTTATCAACAACAACACCACAAAACATAACACAGAAAACAAAAAAC
Source organism: Lontra canadensis (assembly GCF_010015895.1). Taxonomy (NCBI): domain Eukaryota; kingdom Metazoa; phylum Chordata; class Mammalia; order Carnivora; family Mustelidae; genus Lontra; species Lontra canadensis. The sequence continues at coordinate 47,168,991 of NW_022630995.1, forward strand.
TTGTGCAAGTGGATCCATCCAGTGCAAACCTGAGGTTTTCAGGGGTCAACAGTATTTTAAAACAGCGGTTACCATTCTGCCTCTGACCTTTGTTCCCTTGTATGAAAAATATTTCGTAGCACATTTCTGGGACCTTGAAATGAATGATAATTATCCTGCCTACCACACACATATTTTTAAAAGTAGCACCCTAACAGCAATATAAAGGAGAAATAAAAAGAAATGAATTATAATAAAATGACCCATATTTCAGTATGTAAATTCTAGCCCCATACTTCTTTACTATAATGTGCACATGAATCATCCCAGGAACTTGTTTAATGTGGATTCTGATTCAGTGAGTCCAGGGACTGGCTCTGGGATTCCACATTTCTAACAAGATTTGAGGTGGTGTCCATGCTGCAGTTCCATGGACCACACTTTGACTAGGAAGGGCCTAAAAGTGTAAAAAAAAAAAAAAAAAAAAGTCTCCACATTGTTTCCAAAACGTGCTATAAGTGGTGCCTACCAGCCCTCTTAGAACTAGTGTAAAGAGTTAAAATACATAGTAAATTATTTTCATATTTTTAAAGTCTTCAACATAAATGCAAATTTGTCAGTAACTTAGAAATAGGGGGAACCCGGGTGGCTCAGGCAGTTAAGCCTCTGCCTTTGGTTCAGGTCATGATCTCAGGGTCTTGGGCTCGAGCCCCTGAATTGGGTCCCTGCTCAGTGCATAGTCTGCCTCTCCCTCTGACCCTCTCCCCTGCTCATTCTGTCTCTCCAATGAATAATTTTTTAAAAAAAATCTTTTTTAAAAAGCCAAATTTTGAAATAGGAAGGTGCTCTCTCAGTGCCTGGGCAATGGGGCAGGAGCCAGAGGGGTACAGAAGAGCAGGAGAGAGGGTCAGAGGGCAGAGTTGCTGGGATTGGTGCCTGGCCCATGACCGGGTTGATGCCTGAGGTCTCCTGACCTGCCCTGGGGAAAGGGATGCCCTCTAGCGGATGCTAGTGTGAAGCAGGCACAGGAATGAAGTCTGGGTGCAGAGTGACAGTTAAGAGGGACCAGACTGGAAAGTTAGGAGCTTCCCTTAAATGGCCCTGTATAAGGATTCTTCTCTAAGTGAGGCATCTTTGTCATTTCGCGATTTGCATTTTTCTGGTCAGTTGTTTTTAAAAATTAGTGATTTATTGCCAAACTTCTAAATTGAACTGTCCATCCATTTTGCTTTCAGCTCCAACTACCTTCCTTTGCCTCCTGAGTTTACATGCTCTGTGATATATAGTCCACTCTCCCCCGCGTTTGTCACACTAAATTGTCCCGTGTTCAGAAGGCTAGCAGTGTGAGACAGTAGCTAATACCACAGGCTCGGGAGTCATGCTGCCAAAGTTCTGGCCCTGCCACTCACTGCATGACCTTGGGCAAGGGAGGGAGTCCATCTGTGCCTCAGTTTCCCTTTCTGTAAAGTAGCAGCAATAGCAGTACACCTACTTGCCATTGTAGTTGAAAGAAGCCAATAACCAGGTAACAGGGTGTAAAGTGCTTAGAACTCAACAAATGCTAGCTGGCAGCTAATACCCTGGGGGCATCCCACTTGCAGTTAAAGCACACCAACACCAAGTGGCATCTGTACTTACCTGGCTTGGGCTGAACCAGTAACAGACACAATTCCCAGAGCCCTGTGGGTTTTTCTGTGTCGTTAGACTCTTTCTAAAACATCAAACTCTTTTTTTTAAAGCATCTGAAAGATATTGACCAGGCTCTCAGGAGAACCAAGACAAATATATGAAAAATATCGCATATCTCTTGTGTCCTTTAAGGGGACTTCTTTTTGTCTCCTGGCTGGCATTCTACCAGGCAGCTCAGTCTTTCTTGAGACCGAGGATCTCAAGAGTTCCAGGAGTTCCAGGATCCCTGGGTCTTGGGTGGCGCCAGGACCGCTCATGTGACCGCCAGCCTGATAGCAGAATGCACACTGCTCTGGGCCACCTCTGTCCCTCCAAGTCCACTGGCTTTGCAGCTTCTGGTCACCAAGAAGTCCCATCGGCTTTGCAGTTCACCTTTTGTCCCCCTATGCTTTCTCCCTGAGATTGCTGAGGGGCCACGGTGAGGACTTTGCTGCCACCGGGAAAACACACAACCAGGCTCAGCCACTTTCCCAGGCTCCAGACACTCCTCTCCCTACCTCGCTGAGTCTCTGAAGCGCTCTTCCTCTCCCCTCCCTGTTGGGGCCGCCAAGCATAATTGCCTTAATGGACTCGGGCTTTTGGGGGGAAAAAAAAATTCCCAAGCAAAGTATGTCTAGAACAATTTCCATTTCTGTCCCTACCAAACAAAAGTCCCCCCAGAGACTGAGAAAGCATGGGGGATGGCTGGCTGCCTGGAGGAAGGCAAAGAGAGGATGGGGACAAAATGGAAGGTAACCCTCCAGAAAGAGTCCTGCCTTACCGGTCTTACCGGAAACTTGATGTCTCGGTAGAATGCACAGCATAGAGTGAGACCTGGCTGAACTAGCAGACCCTGGGTATGACGAGGTAACCTCTTAAACCAATGTTGCTCTATTCAAAACAGCCAGAATTGAGGCCGAATCATTCTTTCTGCCCAAGTGGTTAGTGCAGTGGACTTTGAAAACGAGTAGGATGATATGACCAAGATTAATGAAACTGTTTCGGCTCTTTTCCTGTCATCTACATTTCCAGTGAATGAGGCTGCTCCTAAAATTACAGTGAAATCTCAGAAAGGGGCGTTCATGAAAAAAGTAGTAGATTTCAAGTCAGAGCTATTTAATGGAGAGATTTCACTTTTCTCATCACCCTTGGCTCTGACCCAGTAGGTTTCCTCATGAGAAATGTTGAAATGACATGAATCTTATACTTGTCCTGGGATCCCGCTAGATCCAGAGGCCCAGGTGAAGTAGGCTAGGCCTTCATTGCGTAGGATTTCTGGGGCTTCCCCCTCTCCGCTCCCTTCCCCTTGGACTCCCATCTTTGCAAACATTCTATTAACTCGGGACTGACCCAGTATATTCCCTCATACTCTTTACTTTTATGCTCCCATCTGGCCACCTGGCAAGCACAACTCTTTCCTACAATGGTCCACAACAGGGGTTGGCAAACCTTTTCTGCAAAGGGCCAGATGATAAACATTTGGAGCTTTGAGGGTCATCTCAACTACTTGGCTTTCATTATAGGGCTAAGGTGGCCATTGAGCGCGCATGAAAATGAGTGGGCATGGCTCGTTTCCAGTTAAAGTTTACTACAGATGTGAAAAGCAGAATCTCTTATGTTTTCACCTGTCACAAAATATTACTCCTCTCTTGATTTCTTTTCAACCATTTAAAAATGGAGAAGCCATTCGTAGACTGCAAACCATCCAAAAAGAGGCAGTGAGCCTTGGTTGGCCGGTGGGCTGGAGTCTGTCCCACCTTGGTCTACCCCACTTAGGGCCAGCTTTCAGTTAGTCTCACTCAGGTACAGAAAATGGTCCCTCTCCCCCAAGTGTCAGGTAATACAAAAATCACTTAGATTTGGCTCTGGAATATGCTCTGTAATTTTTGAAACGGCACGCTTATTTTCCTGGTTACCTTGATTCCAGGCTGGTAATCAAATTAGCACTCATTTCAGGTGAGCAGACACAAAGAGGCCACTTTAAAATTATGATAGGCTGTGGGGGGCTTGTCCAGTGATTGCGAACCCCCTGTCGGAAGGGGGAGCGTTCTCATGTGGATAATAACAGTTTCACCGAGAAACATCAAGCGTCTTTATTATGTTCTTTCTTATGAGAAGATTTAAATGGTGGCAATGCTAATTACGCATTCCTTCTACATTTACACATTGGCACTTTTTTGTTTTAATCAGAGAACTGATTGCTGATTTATGTTGTTACCATGGTGATTCAAACTTTTTTTTTTTCAGAGCTTGAAAGGGGAAAAAAAAAATGCGTGCCTTAGTACTTTGTGAACTCCCTCAGAGATCATCAGAAACATAAATCTCAGGCCCCAAGGGGGTCTCAGACACCATCCAGTCTAAGTCCTTCAGTTCACAGATGTGGACATTGAGACCCATGAGATGCAAGCATTTTAGTACTGAAATGTCTGCCACTCAGTACCTACTCCAAAGTCACTCTTAGTGGCAGATAAATGAGACTCGCCTAGATCAGGTCTCCTGACTACAGCCAATGGTCTTTGTGCCATGTCACTGGGTCTCATGCTCCCTGCCTTGGTGAGATCACCCACCAGAGTGATGGCTTTAACTGAGAAACATCACATCATTATATAATACCCTGGTTCCCCATCCTACCAACCATCATCACTGTCCTGTTCTTTCAAAACCATCTCCGGATCTGCAAAATATTCTGTAGCTCTGAGAAGGGGTTCCTAGGAAATTCCATATCCAGAACATCCAGAGGCTTTGGAGATCGTTTCTGAAGTCTCTGGAATAGCCTTGTGGAGATGGAACCCTCGAAGAGTTTATCTAGAAGTCAGGTTGTCCATGTGGTGTCATCTTCTTAGGGTTGGTACATTGCAGGATGGACACTGGGCACCATTACAAACAGTCCCACCTACTGAACATGTCTAAGACTTGGGGACCGCTGAGCTTGAGTGAGATCCCCAATTAAAGACTCGTGAGCAGTCGTTTGCACAAACTCTGGCTACTGTGTTAGCCATGTGTCACACTGGTCCTCAAACTGCCTCCTCTGGGCACTTTGTATACATTAACTCATTTAGTCCTTGCAACAATTCAGCATGGGTGTAGATACTTTTATTTTCCCCATTTTTTTCAAAAATTTTACTTATTTATTTGACAGAGAGAGACACACACACACAGCAAGAGAGGGAACACAAGCAGGGGGAGTGGGAGAGGGAGAAGCAGGCTTCCCGCCGAGCAGGGAACCCAAGGCGGAGCCCCATCCCAGGACCTGAGCTGAAGGCAGACGCTAATGACTGGAACCACCCAGGCGCCTCATATTTCCCCCATTTTTTTAAAGGCAGGAGGAGAGCAGGGTATTTGTCCAAGTCACATAACTGATAAAGAAGAGTGGCCAGTTTCCAGATCCCACGATCTTATGAACCAGGGTGCCTCTCAGCCTCAGTCTAGAAAGCGGGGTGTGCCCATTTCAGAGCTACTGATATTTGGAGCCAGATCGTTCTTTGGTGTAGGCAGGTTACCTCATGCATTGTAGGATCTCTGTGACCTCCCCGGCCTCTACCCACACTCCGCCAGCAGCAGCCTGCTCTCCAGCTGGGACCACTAACAACATCTACCAATGTTGCCCACTGTCCCCTGGGAACCCAAATTGCCCTTTGAAAACTGCTGACATAAAGTACAAAACTTTATAAGCTTCCCTAATAGTTACGGTGGTTCAACCTTCTTACTAAAGGTAGATTGATAAATAATTAAACCTAATAATTATAATTTCTAAGACTTATATGCATTTATTTAAATAACATAATTTAAACCAAATTTGATTATTTCATCCAGCGAGAGTAAGAATGTGAATAAAGTGAGCATTCCTTTCTGATTGACTGGTATAATTCGTGGCTTTCATTGTGTCAACACCTTTGGAAAAAAAGAGATGACCAAGGAAACATAGACCAGAGAGTCTTTCCCTTTCTCTCTCTTTCCTTCTCGCCTTTTCTCCCTTTCCCTTTCTTTTTCTTTTTCTTTCCCTTTCTTTCTCTCTCTTTTTCTTTCTTTCCCTTCCTTCTTTTTTCTTTCCTCCCTCTCTCTCTTCCTTCCTTCTTCCCTCCCTTACCTTTTCTTTCCCTTCCCCTTCCTTCCTTCCTTCCTTCCTTCCCTCTCTTTCTCTCTCTTCCTCTCTCTCTCTCTATCTCTTTTTCTTTCCTTCTTTTTTTTTTTTAATGTAGACATTTGCCTGGACATCACAGCATAAATCCAGAACTTAGAATCCCAAGACATCAGAACCATCAGAGATCCTTGAACATCTATTCCAGTCCTCCATTTTATAGGGGACACCAAAGTCGAAGGAACATAGATAACGGGTGTAGAGTTACTCATCTTTTAGTGTCAGGGCCACTGGACCAGAAGCATCTGCCCTGGCTTGCAGGGTCTAGGTGTGGTTGTGTGTCCTGCATTACACTGGTTTGAATACTCAGCACCTGCTGTCCATGTGTCTCTGCAGCCAGCGGTTCCTATCCGACACCAGCCCGAGCCTCCGCAGACCCCACACCTCTCTCCACAAGTCCAGCTGTGACTCCAGCTACAGATGCCTCTGTTCAGGACCAGCCCACCGTCCGTAATAACGCAGAGCCTCGAGAGTGAACTGTGCACTCCAGGTCTCTCCCGATGAGAGAGAACCCCGACAGCCGCTGGTATTGGAAAGTTGGGGCTAGGGCATTATACTGAGAAACACATTACATGTCTTGTCAACTGGATGCGAATTTTGCACTTGGTGTCTTTTTTTTTTTTCCCCATCAAATCTGATTACAAGGAAGTACCCAGTACAGGCAGTGGGTAAACCAAAGGTTATCAGACAAATACAAGGAACATCCTGATCACAGGGGTGTGTTGGCGAGGTTGACTGGGTCACGGCAGAGTCCCTCCCTAGTGACTGTGTGTATGGGGGGTTATGGTTTGCCCTGTGGCATATCTGAATCCTTATACACTGAGATGTGTTTTAAGAACCTTAGCCACTTATTTGTTCCCTTTCATTAAAGAACAGAAAACTGTGACCTCTCTATCAGTTTGAGAATCTTTTGGGATGTGTGTTGGCCACAGCACTGCTCCTCCAAGTCCAAAAGGCAGATTTCAATTTGACTTCCAAGACCCAGCAGTTCTAAGGCACCTTGAAAGAAATCGGTTGTGGCTGGAAATGCAGGGAAGGCAACGGCTTTGTAAATGGGTTTACATTTTTCTCCTTGACTTTTTCTAGGATCGTGCTCCCGAATCATTTAATGACATTGTTGGATATCATTTCCTTTTCAATTGACTCCATAAAGTACCACTTAGAAAATTCTTAGTATTTACCTGTAGTCTTCTCCATGAATTACCTGTTAGAATAGAATGGTGGCAGTGGAATATGCAGGAAATAAGCCTTTAGCTCATAGTTCCATCCCTACCCTTATGCCTGCCTGAGTCTGTGTAAAGGGGTTGTGTGTGCGTGTGTGTGAGAGAGAGAGAGAGAAGAAGAGGAAGAGCAGACTGTCCATACACTGTATGCTGCTAAGGTAGTAAATAAATCAGTAATGCAATATTGTGGGTCCAAACTACTCTTTGCACTACTTTATTTACAGTAGCAAATAAAAATTATTTTTATACTGTTGACTCCTGGGACGTGGCTTGCTTTTTTTTTTTTTTGTAGTTACTGTTGTCCTCCTACAAAGTCCATGGACCTCCTACAAGGTACATGCATGTTCCTCAAGGAGGCAACAAAAAAAAAAAAAAAAAAAGGAGAGTCCTCCTGATGAGAGGGATTATTTCTGGTAACCCATGACTGTTTACAGATGGAAGAGGACTCCCCTCCAGGGATCCCATGCTCAAAGTCGGCCGCCTGCAATGTCTTTATGGTACCGGACGGTATGTCAGGGCTCCGGGTATGTGGGGGCTGTATTTATATCAGTTCTGGGTGACGTCTGCCGTCCATGCTCTTTCTCCTCTGTGTACCGTGTAGACTGTTCTTGTATTACCAAAGGTTGTCTTCCCTGCTTGCAACAGAGCCAGACTTTGGAGTCAGATGGCCCTGGATTCAGATTTCAGTTCTGTAACTTTTGAGGTCAATAACCTTGGATGAGTGATGAATGCCCTCTGGGTCTTGGATTACTGTTTATAAAATAAGGGTAATAAATTCCACCTCTCCTGACCTGTCATGTGGCTTAAATGAGATAACGTAGGTAAAACCCCCAAGACAGTGTCCTGAACATGGTTGGTTATTATTTTTATTAGAAGGAAAAGTCTGAGGGTCATCTGGCCGGTGCAGCTGGTAGAGCATGCAACTCTTGATCTCAGGGTAGTAAGTTCGATCCCCACATTGGGTGTAGAGATTACTTAAAAATAAAATCTTTAAAAAAAAAAAAAAGGAAAGGAAAGAAAGAGAAGTCTGACGGTCCAGATAAAGGGCTCTTTGCTTTACTTGGACCCTCCCTTCATGACAAACACTCACTCTTCAGCTGCTGGGATCATAAGACGTCAGACTGCTCACTGGGAATTGCCATCAGCTCTAGGAACCTACCCAAGGTTATGTCCTTGCAAGAGCACCTCATGCCCAATGACTTGTTGATGTAGGGCAGGCTTTCACAACCTCAGAAATATGGACTTTTGGGACCAATGGCTCTCTATTGTAAGGGCTGCCTTGGGCATCATAGGATACTTAGCAGCGGGATCCCTGGGCTGTACACACGAGATGCCACACATGCACGCTTCCCCCAACACACACACACACACACACACACACAGTTGTGACAGCCAAAAATATTTTCAGACCTTCCCAAATGTTTTGGGGAATGGAGTGGGGGGGGAAGAATCATCTCGCACCACCCTTCACCTTAAGAATGACCTATGTAGGAAAAAAGCTTTCTTGCCTTGTTTTGAAAGAGCCCTGAAGGGCCATCCCAACTCCAGAACACCACCTTGGTGGCAACCTCATTATAGTTCAATTTCTCCCTCTACCTCATTCTGCCTTCCTTGTTTTTGTGTAGGATTTCCTGACACTGGTCCCATAAAACTCCAGATGCAACCCTGCATCTCAGAGTCTATTTCCAGGGAACACAGCTGTATTAGTCTGCTAGAGCTGCCATAACAAGGTATCACAGACTGGGGGGCTTAACTAAGAGAACTGTATTTCCTCACAGTTTTGGAGACTGGAAGTCCAAGATCAAGGTGCAGCAGGGCTGTTTTCTTCTGAAGCCTCTCTTCTTGGCTTTTAGATGGCCACCTTCTTCCAGTGTCTTCACACAGTCTTTCCTCTGTGTGTGTCTGTGTTCTCATCTCCTCTTATAAGAACATTATTATATTGGATCAGAGCCCACCCTAATGACCTCATTTTACCTTAATGATCTCTGTAAAGGCCACATCTCTGAATACAACCACATTCTGAGATACTGAGTATTCGATTTCAATGTTGGAAGGACACAATTCAGCCCCATAATACCAACCCAAGACACTGTGGGAGGTGGTTCACTTCCAGAACACAGGCTCATGGCAGCCATCTTGATCTGAGACAGTTGTGCAAACATGCTCATCTTCAGGTCATGCTGGAAAGAGCTGGAATTGCTCCAGCACCAAACTACTACAGGTGAAGCTGGTAGGCAGGTCATACATCAATTCATGTCCCAGCTTAGGCACTTGTTCTCTCAGGAGTTCTCAGCCTGTATGATCTGGGTCTAGCTCACACCTTCTCAAGCCTCAACCTTCCTCCTCTCCTCAAGTTCTAAATTTACTTCCTATGAGGTTAGTGTTAGGCTGACTGGACTAGAACCCTGTACAATGAAGTCAACATGGGGTGAAGGTGGGGGCAAAGAATGGAAGACTGAGGTCCAGAGTTGATGTTCACTTACTTCCCTATTACTGTCTCCTCCGTTTAGAACATTCTTAGACCAGGGGGTGTAGACCAGCAGATTGTGAAACAAATCTAGCACACAGATGCAATTTCTTTGGCCCATCCAATATTTTTAAAAATTTGAATAATTTCTTAACATCTTAAAATCAAAGATTTAGGGCTTCTCCTAATAAAATCTGAACACATAAAAAAAATTAGCTTTCATTGCTGCATGATAAGAATTAGCTGAAGCTAAGTGGGTCTGCCTCTTTTAGATAGAAGCTGTACTTTCTTGTTTACCCCAGTCCCACAGTTCCCTACTGATTTACACCTCAGTGATTTAGCCCACCTAGGTATTTGAGTTTACAACCCATGCTTTAGACTTCCTTCTCTTTATTCTTAGTGACCACATTTTGGCAAAGCTGAGAGCAACTCCCAGATTCATCTACTGCTTAATCATTGTCAAGCCTCAGTTAGCTGGGGAAGTGGTAGTCTTTCTTTCCATTATTTGGTAGAAGAAGATGCAAAGTTGTAACTCATTTGAAGTCCCATCAAAGTGTCTAAAAAAATGTAAGAGAAAATGTCAATTAAAAACAATAGTGTTTTTCCTATACCAGCAGTATAGAATATTTAGGATTTCCTATACTAAAAAATACTAAATAATTAAAATATTAATTTCCTTTATAATACCAACAGTTTTTAAATGTCCAATAATTAACCCAATAGTAAATTCACTAGATCTTTGCAAAGAAAACTAAAAAATATTGAAGTACATAAAAGAAGATATAAAGTAATATGCCATGTCCATGGATAGAATAATAACATAAATATGTTAATCTCCTCAAAATTAATGTGCACATTCAATATTTCAGTCAAAGTCCTGAATTTGTGTTTGTGAGGAGCTGACATACTGCTTTTAAAATATATGGAAGGGTGTCTCCCGGGTGGCTCAGTGGGTTAAGCATCTGCCTTTGGCTCAGGTTGCAGCCCTGGGGTCCTGGGATTGAGCCCTGCATGGAACCTGATATCGGGCTCCCTCCTCAGCGGGGAGCCTGTTCTTCCCTTTCCTTCTGCAGCTCCCCCTGCTTGTGTTCCACTCACTCTCTCCTTCTCTCTCCCTCAAATAAATAAATAAAATCTTTTAAAAAATAAAATAAAATGTGTATGGAAGAATATAAGTCAATGCACAGGTAAAGAACATTAGAAAAAGAAGAGGAAAGAGAATTGACTTACCAAACATCATTTTACTACAAAGCACAGTAAAGCAAACAGTGGGTGCCTTTATGAATGAATGGACAAATGGTTCAGAGGGGAACAATGGAGAGCCCAGGAACAGGCCAGTTACAAATGGACATTTGGTGTATGATAAAGTATCATCACAATCCAGCTGGACTAAGAATGGAATATTTAGTAGACAGAGTTAAGAAATTGTCTATTCATAGGTAGAAAAATAAGACGCACACTGTGTGTCCTTTATACAAAAAAAAAATGTCAAATTTAATTAAAGACTTAACTGTGAAAGGCAGACTTGGAAGTCTAGTAGGAGTAAATGTAGGACAGTATTTTACTGATTTTGAATTAGAAAGGATTTTTTAAAGAGTAGATAGATTTCTTTTTTTCAAAAGTGAAGGATTTCTATTCTGATGACCATAGACAAAATTGGCAGATTGGTGACAGATTAGGAGAAGGCATTTGCAATATCCATCACCACAAAAGATCAATAACTGCAATGTGCAATGAGTGCACACTAATCAACCACAATAGAAAACCCAGTAGAAAAAATATTCAAAGCATATGATCAGATAATTCATGGAAAAAGAAAAATCTAACAGTTCACAATTAGATAAAAGGCAGCTCAATGTAACCTGAAGTCAAAGTAATACAAATTAAAATCAGAAGCTATTACTTCATATCCATATATTCGCAAAATGAGAAAGACAGATAATAGTCTGAGATATGGGGGAATAGAAGCTCTCATGCCTAGCTAGCAGGAGGGCAAACTGGTATATAATATGGCAGTAATGTACTTAGTGAAAATGAATTGTTTATTACCCAGCAAGCCTACACTTAAGGATGGGCTCCACAGACTGCACAGGTGTGACAGGGGATGTGTATGAGAGAGGATATTTATCACAGTGCTATCTCACAGAGCAAGGAGATGGAGCAGCCCGGATGTCCATCAGTAGGACAACAGAAGCAACAGATGAATGTTAGTGGAAAACAATACAATAGTCAGAAAGAAAGGAACTAGACTTATGAGCAGCCACATAGAAAGATGTCAACAAATATATTAACACATGAAAAAAGTAAGAAAATGAATAAGATCTGTATCTCAACACTATTTGTGTAAATTAAAAATCAAAGTCCCAGAGAGTATTATGTACACATGCATTTGTATACACACATAATATATGTATATATTTCTGTGTGGATATATTTATACTTTTTTCCCAGATGTGTAAGTAGTTCTCAGCCTTGGTGATATCCACGTTTGGGTTTCTAAACGTCTTTGTTGTGGGGGTTTGTCCCATGCATTGTAGGATGCTTGACAGCATCTCTGGTCTCTCTCTCCTAAATGCCAGTAGCACATTTTCAGGACAACCAAAAACTTCTCCAAACATTTACAGGTATCTCCTGGTGGAGATGGAGGAACTACTGGGGATTAAGAATCATTGGCTCAAATCATGTATCACTGGCTCAAACTATTAGAGTGGCTAGTGAAGTATTCAGAAGCAGGGACTGGGAGAAAGACTGCATGGGCAAAGGAAAAGTATTGCAATAAAAAAAGAGCAGTGGTGGTGTGCCATGAACTGAAGAGAACGATTAATTCAACTTTGGGTACCTGAGGTCCAAATACAAGCAATGAAGAAACACGAAGCAAACTAGAATTGGCCTTAGTGCTCAGGATTGGCAGGTGTTAGTTGGAGTTCAGTCTGTTACATTGTGAAAATTTTTGAAGGGAAAAAAAATGAGTAGACACTGTAATATTTTGGCTTTCACTGTGATTCTAGCCTTGGCTTTCCTTTACTAAGTCTGTGCTAATGCATATTTTGCAAAAGCTCTAGTGTTATGAAGACAGTGTTGGATTAACCAATAGACAGACAAAGCACATGCTGTGATCAGCAAAGCAGAGAATCAGACACTGGTGAGAAAAAGTCAGCCCTGATGAAACTGCCTGGATTTTAAAATTAGAAAAAGCTAGAAAGAAACCTTTAAAAATAAATAATATTTTCTAAAAGTAGCACATTACCAAAAGATACAATTGAGGAATTAAAAAGCTAGAGTAGCTTTATTAATATCAGGCAAAACAAACTTTAAGCAAAAGAATGTTACAAGAGACAAAAAAAAGGACACTTCATTACATTAAAAGGGACAATAAATCAGGAAGATAGAATAAATAGAAATAAGGAGAAATAAACAAACCCACAAAATGTGAACATTAACACACTTTTTTCAGTAATGAAACAACTAAAAATAAATCAGTAAGTATACAGAAGACCTGAATAACAAAACACTTTATAAATGTTTTAACATAAAACACTATACCCCCAAATCACAAAATACACATTCCTTTGAAGGACACATGGAATGTTTATGAAGATAAACTATATCCTGAGTCATAAAACAAGTCTCAATAGAATTCAAAACATAGAAATCTTACAGAATATATTATCTGACCACAGTGGAAATAAATTAGAAGTTAACAAAAATAAAGCAACTAGAATAGCTGGAAAAGAAACAATACATTGTTAAACAAACCATTGATCAATGAAGAAATCTCAAAGGAAATTAGAAAATATTTTGAACTGAATAATAATAAGCACATAACATCAAAATTTGTGGGACTGTATGGCATTAACTGTTTGTAAGAGAAGAGGTAGATCTTGGGGCACCTGGGTGACTTAGTTGGTTAAATGGCTGCCTCTTGATTTGGGCTCAGGTCATGATCTCAGGGACCTAGAACTGAGCCCCAAGTTGGGCTCTGCACTCACCAGGGAGTCTGCTTGAGGAATCTCTCTCTCCCTCTGCCTCTGCCCCGCCCCCTGCTCACGTTCTCTCATGCTGTCGTTCTCTCTCAACTAAATAAATAAATCTTAAAAAAAAAAAAGGAGGTAGTTCTCAAATCAATGATCTAAATTTCTACCATAAGGAAAAAGAAGAGCAACATAAACTCAAAGTAAACAGAAGAAAAAAAATAATAAAGAAAGGAGAAGATATTAATGAAATTGAAACCAGAAAAGTAAAGAAAATCAATGAAATCAAAGCTGGTTATTTGAGGAAAAAAATCAATGAAATTCATAAGGCTCCATGGAAAAGACAAAAAATTGCTAATATCAGGAATATATGAATAATATCACTACAGATCTTACAGACATAAAAATAATAAGGGAATATCATGAAAACTTTACACCAATAAATTTGACATCATACACAAAATGGAAAATTCGCTAAAAGACATGAACTGACTGCCAAGGCTACTGTAAGAATAGATAATGTGAACAGTCCACAGCTTTTAAGGAAATTGAATTCATAGTTTAGAAACATTTTCAAAAAGAAATTTCCATGCCCAGATGACTGTAGTGGTGAATTCTATCAAAAATTTAAGAAATGGGGAGCCTGGCTGGCTCAGTTATCTAAGCATGCAACTCTTGATCTTGGGGTTGTGTGAGCCCCACGTTGTTTGTAGAGATTACTTTTAAAATTTTTTTCTTTAAAAATTTTAAGAAAAATATAATGCCAACTCTAAACAAGCACTTTCATAAAAATTAAGCAAAGGAAATAATTCAGAATTTATTTTATGAGGCCAGCATTACTTTGACATAAAATCAGCCAAAGTAATACAAGAAAAAGAAACTAAACCACAGATCAGCAACTCTCATAAACACAGATACAAAAATCTCTAACCAAATATTAGCAAATTGAAACTTGTAATAAATTAAAAAAAAATACATCATGACCAAATGTGGTTTATCCCAGGAATTCAAGGTCAATTTAATAATTGAAACTAATCAATGTTGGTTAAAAGACCATATTAAAAGACAAAAAATATAAAATAAGATCATTTCAATAGATGCAGAAAAGACATTTGACAAAATCCAACATTCCTTTATGATAAAAACAGGCTTCAAATTAAGAAGAGAAGGGAAATACCTCAATTGCATGAAGGGTGTCTACAGCAAAAGCTATAGCTACAGCTACATTTCCCTTAATGATGAATGCTTCTCAGAAACAAAGCAAAAATGTCTGCTCTCACCATTCTATTAGTATTGTACTGAAAGTCCTCTGTAAATTTTCTAAGAAATACACAAAAAAGATACCATAAAAACTAAGTGACTTCAGGAAGCCTGTAGGACCCAAAGTCAACATACAAAACCAGATTATATTTTAACATATTACCAAAAAACAATGGAAATGTGAAGTTGTTTTTTTTTTAAGATTTTATTTATTTAATTGTCAGAGAGAGAGATGGCAAGAGAGGGAACACATGCAGGGGGAGTGGAAGAGAGAAGCAAGCTTCCCTCTGAGCAAGGAGCCTGATGCTGGGCTCAATCCCAGGATCCTGGAATCATGACCTGAGCCAAAGACAGATGCTTAACCACTAAGCCACCTAGATGCTCCGAAATGTGAAATTTAAAAAAAAAAAAAAAAAAAAAAAAAAAGCTATTTCCAAGAGCATCTGATAATATGAAATATCTAGGGATAAATTTAACAAAAGATTTATAAGATCTGTATTCTGAAATTAAGAACATTACTGAAAAACTTAAAGAAAAGCTAAATAAAATGAAAAGCTAGATCATGTTCATGGATGAAAAGATTTATTTTTTTTTAAGATTTTATTTATTTATTTGACAGACAGAGATCATAAGTAGGCAGAGAGGCAGGCAGAGGCAGAGGGAGAAGCAGGCTCCCTGCTGAGCAAGGAGCCCGATATGGGACTCGATCCCAGGACGCTGGGATCATGACCTGAGCCGAAGGCAGCTGCTTAACCAACTGAGCCACCCAGGCGTCCCCATGGATGAAAAGATTTAATATTTTCAAGATGTCAATCTTCTCCAAATTGATTTATAGATTCAAGGCAATAGCAATCAAAATCTCTGCAGGACTTTTTTTTTTTGGTAGAAATTATCAAGCTGATTCTAAAATTTATATAGAAATACAAAGGACCTAGAACAACTGAGGCAATACTAAAAAAACAAACAAAAACAAACAAAAAAAACAGAAAGAGAAAACCTAAAGGACTGACGCTACCTGATTTTAGGACTTATGATAAAGCTACAGTTATTAAGACAGCATAGTACTGCCATAAAAATAGACATATAGATAAGTGGCACAGAACAGAGATTTTAGAAATTCCCACACATATATGGTCAATTGGTTTACAACAAACTGGGCAAGACATTCAACTTACTTGGAGAAAGAAAAATCTTTTCTTAAAAACAACACTTGATAGTCATAAGCAAAAAATTAAACCTGTACCTTAACTTCCACCATAGATAAAAATTAACTCAAAGTGGATCATAGATCTAAATGTACAGGCTAAAACTATAAAACTTCTAAAAGAAGATATTAGTAATATTGAACTGTCAAAGATTTTATATAAAGACACAAAAACATGAACTATAAAAGAAAAATATCAATAAATCAGATTTGATGAAAATGAAAAATTCTTGCTCTTCAGAAGACACTGTTAACACAAATGAAAAAAAAACAAGCCACAAACTGGGAGAACATATCTGCAAAAGGTGTACATGACAAAGGACTTGCATGTAGCATATGTAAAGAACTCTTACAACTCAATAATAAGACATGAGAAGTTCAATACGAAAAAGGAGGTGGGGGGGGGTAGACGAACTGAAGAAACTCTTCATCAAGCTAGCTATAGGAATGCCAAATAAGAACATTAAAAATAAACTCAGTATCAATAGTCATTATGGAAATGCAAGTAAAAATCACATTAGATACCACTGTGTACTTACCAGCATGGCTAAAATTAAAAACTTTTATCATACTAAGTGTTGATGAGGACATGAAGGAACTAGAACTCTCATTTACTGTTTGTGGGAATGCAAATGTTACAACCACTTCAGAAAAAAAGTCTGGCAGTTTCTTAAGAAGTTAACAGTGCTAAGTGTTCATTTAGTTAATTTAGTGTTTTCAGATAAAATAGAGGATGTTATATTGGAACTTCACATACATAATAAATAATTTTTAATACAGGTATGGCCTAAAAATTTAACAAGACATATATATTTAAAAAGTTACTTGCTGTTTATCTGAAATTCAATTTAATTGGGTATTTTATATTTTTGTTTACTAAATCTGGCAACTCTACTTCCTGTACAGCCCAATCATTCCATTACTAGGCATTTACCCAAGAAAAATAAAAATGTATGTCCACTTGTATATATATTGTTCATAGAAGCTTCCTTTGTAATAGCCCTAAACTGGAAACAGCTCAAATGTCCATGAACAAAAGAAGGGATAAACAAATATGGTATATCCATATAACACATTACTACCCAATATAAAATAAAAGGGAATGAACTATGGATACACATAAGCTATTGATGAATATCAAATTAATTATGCTGAGTGAGAGAAAGCAGACAATAAAGAGTACATACCAAATTTTTCCATTTACATGAAATTCTAGAAAATGCAAACTTACCTATAATGTCAGAAAGCTGATCAGTGATCGCCTAGGGCAGGCAATGGTTGAAGTGAGATGCAGAGGCAGAGAAGATGCCTTTGAAACTTCTAGGAGTGATAGATACGTTCATTATCTAGATTTTTATTTAATTTAATTTATTTTTTTGACACAGAGAGATCACTAGTAGGCAGAGAGAGAGGGGGAAGCAGGCTCCCTGCTGAGCAGAGAGTCCGATGCGGGGCTCGATCCCAGGACCCTAGATCATGACCTGAGCTGAAGGCAGAGGCTTTAACCCACTGAGCCACCCAGGCACCCCCATTATCTAGACTTTGATGATGGTTTCGTGGATGTTTACATATGTCAAAATCTATCAGATTGTATATTCTTTAAATACGTACAGTATGTTGTGTGTCAATGACACTTTGATGAAGCTATAAAATTTTTTTTGAATTTTCCTGTGTGAATTTACTCTGTGTATAACAGTGTGTGAAACTCTCCAGTGGATAAAACAAACATTTTACTTACTTGGAGAGAGAAGACCGACAAATATAAAAAGTTAAATAAAAGCATAAGCGTTAAACAAGATGTAATTTGGGACAGTATTTGCAAATATTAAACTGATGTATTTTAATTTATCCCACAATTTGTGTTCCTTTGAAACTTTCTCCCTCAGAGAGGGACCTAAATCTTATAACCAGAGAGTGGAAGAAAACAGATATTTGACTTCATTAACAGGATAAGGGGCTTGCCAACTAAGCCTGGGGAAAGAATGGGTTTCTTACATTTCTTGAGTTATATCAAAGGGTAGATTTGGAGAATTAGCTCAAGGATTTTTCTATCAATAGTGGAGAGCCAATATTCCTTCTACTTGTGACAACTAGATATTATGATTTAAAGAGTATAATAAGAGAAAAAAAATCACGCTTTAAGCCAACGATGGGTAAAAGAAGAGAGGAACAGAGTTTGAAAGCAGATGCCATGGTCCTCCTTTTCTACATCCTCTCAACATCCTCTGTGTCCTGCCAGTCTTGCTGACCCTCTTGCCCGTACCTAAGGTTCAACCAGTGCCTTTGTTTGCTGTAGCAAAGGGCAAGCTTCCCTGAGGCTTCTTGGCTTTCTGGGCGATTTGAAGATGAGCAGAAACCTATGTGTGCCCTGGGAGAAATGGAGAAGGTAGCTGAAATTGCTGGCTGTCTTCTCTAAGAGGGGCTGCAGCTATGGAATCTTTATTTATTTTGTTAAGGAGGCTCCGACATAGTAGGTGTGAACTCATGACCCTGAGTTCAAGACCTGAGCTGAGATCAAGATTCAGTTGCTTAACTGACTGAGCCACCCAAGTGCCCTAGTTATGGAAATCTTTAAACATCCATGAAAGCCAGAATGGAGGCCACTGGTGAGCAGCAGTTGGAAAAGATGTCTCTGAAGCACTGCCCGGACCAAGGGAAGGGACCACACGTGTGCTGATTGCAGATGTTTGCTTCGGAGGCTGGCCCAATGACTAGATAGTATGAAGACTTCACACACCACTGTAAGCATCCTACAGGTTCTACCATTCTACCATCTTACAAGGGAATTTGGGGGGCGGGGGGTGATTCTGAAAGAGGAAGCATTTTACCTAAAGAAACTGAACATCCCCCAAAGATACTCTATTCGTTTATTACTTTGGAGTAAATAGTTCCCTCACCCTGCTCCCCCACCCATCCCCATCAATAATACCCAGATGATGTGCACTCCAATGTAAGTCTAGACTATAGACAAACTAAAGAAAATTTATTTCCACTGCACATCTTTGTGTGATGTACGTACCTTTGCAACCCATTACCAAGATAATACAAGATATGTTTCAAGGCATTCAGTGATGGAGAGCAAGAGTGGTAGCCAGAAAGTGAGGGATAGTCACAGAGGTGGGGACTCAGTTCTATAGCCTGCGAAAGGTTTTAGGCAGAGAGGAGGAGCATGTCAGGTGGGGAGAGCTGCCTGAATGAGGGTCTGCAGGTGAGGACAGGCACATTCACCTCAGTAGATGAATGGTGAATGTAAGTGAATGTGGGGGAGAGGGGAGCAGAGAGTTCACGTTGACCGGAGGTCTCTGGTGCCCCACTTGGTTAGCATGACCAGGAACTCAGCAGTGAGTAAGTTCAGAAAAGGCTGGTTCTGAACAGGCATGGTCCTGCCTTCTGGAAAGTTTGCAAAAAGAAAGCCAGAGAACGTGGCCACCTGAATGTCACTTGGTCTCTCAATAGGTCAAGAAGCTGAATGTGGTCATGTGATAGCTCCTGGGGCTTACAGAGTGGCAAAGAGTTTCAGCATGGCACTGAGAGAGCCTGGGACGATTCTTTAGAGGGCAAGTCTAAGGCATTAGAAACACCAAGGGTCATTCTCCTAGGAAGTCAATCTACAGAAACCAGGGACTCAAAATGAAGGCTGGCTGGCACCCAGGAAAGAGAGCTATTATCTTCTTGTTTCTATTCAGTCCATAAAGAATGTAAGCTGGCTTGATCCTTGAGAACTGGCCTGATTCATATTTCATGTCCCTTCCTGAGGCTGGGTTACTCAGCCAGGCAGAACTTGCTGAGAAGTTGTAGAATAGGAAGAGGGTTTCTCCTTGCAGCTCTGATGCCTGGACATGGCCTGCCCCCACCTCTCCCTCCCATATCTTGCCTCATGTGTTTTTAATCATTCGTCACTTTCAGGCACACTTCTCCCTCTGCCTCTCTGACCTGGGCCTCCTGCAGCAGGCCATGTAGCCATGGGACAGACAGCAGGCCTCCTGTCTGCACCTGGAATCCCACATAGCTCAGGTGAGTGCTGGGCTGAGAAGCCCTATAGCTTCCCCCCATGTGACACAAAGCCAGATTGTATCCAGAAGGGCTCATCTCTGTGGAGAGGAAGAACAGAGTTGTTTGGCCAGGACCCCAGGCCAGGTCAAGTGGTGCCCAAACTGGTCATATGGAAGAGTCCTACTTTGACCCAAAAATAAAATAAAGCAACAAAAAGCTTATACCCATTAGAATGGCCCAAATTTGGAACACTGACAACACCAAACACCAGCAAAGAGGCAGAGCAACAAGCACTCTCATTCATTGCTGATGGAAACGTGAAATGGTGCAGCCCTCTGGAGGACAGTTTGGTGGCTTCTTACAAAGCTGAACGTACTCTTAACATACAATCCAGCAATCGCATTTGGCATTTACTGGACAAATTGAGAACTTCTCTCTGCACAAAAACCTGCACTTGGCCGTTTATGGCAGCTTTATGGATAATTGCCAAAATGTGGAAGTATCCAAGAAGTCCCTCAGTGGGTGAATGTGTAAAGAAACTTTGGTAAGCCCAGAGAGTGGAATTATATGCAGGCTAGAAAGAAATGCACTGTCAAGCCATGAGAAGACATGGAAGAAACTTAAATGCATAGAACTAATCTGAAGAGGTTACATACTATATGATTGGAACTATATGACATTCTGGAAGGGGCAGAACTATGGAGATGGTCAAATTTAGTGGTTGCCAGAGATGTGTGACAGGGAAGGACAGGGATGAATAGGTGGAGCATAGAGGATTTTTAGGGCAGTGAAAATGCTCCAGATGATACTATCAAGATGGATCCATGTCTATACCTTCGTCCAAACCCAGAGACCGTATAATACCACGAGGAAACTCTAATGTACACTATGGTCTTAGAGTGACAATGACATGTCACTGTAGGTTCATCAACTGTAACAAATATATCACTCGGGGAGGGGGAAGTTGATTCTGGGGGATACTCTACAGTATGGGGACAAGTGGTAAATGGGAAATCTCTGGTTTTTTGCTTGAATTTTACTGTGAGCCTGAAATTGCTCTAAAATTTAGTCTTGAGGCACCTGGGAGGTTCAGTCAGTTAAGATCTGACTCTTCATTTCTGCTCAGGTGGTGACATCATGACCCTGAGATCAAGCCCTGCATCAGGCTCTGTGCTCAGTGTGGAGTCTGCTTGAGATTATCTCTCTCCCTCTCCCTCTGCACCATCCCCTGCTTGCACTATCCCTCCCCTTCTTTAAAATAAATAAATAAACCTTAAAAGAAAAACTAGTCTTAATTTAAAAAAAATAAATGATTAAGCTAATAGGAGGTTAATAACAGTTTAAATGAATAATGTTCCCTTTTGAAGAAGAGTCACAGTATAAGAAAAACAGTACCCACTAGGACTTTAGGAAACATTTATAGGAATTCTGGGAGGCCTTTTAATAATTTCATCACCAAAGGGGTGTGTGAGACACACAGGTCTGGAGTCACCCACAGGTCCGCAATCACCCACAGCAGGCCCACCTGATGTACATGACTTTCAAGGAACCCTGAGCAACCAGCAGACCATCTGGGCTCAGTTCACTGGTCTCGTTCTGTCATCTCTGAGCTGATGTCAAGGTCTGATATACAAGCATTGGGCTTTTTTACTCACACCAGACACAGAGACTTCAGACCCCCTCCTTTTCTCATTTCAACTATTCCATAATCCAGCTCAAATTTCTCAGCCTCTGGAAACTGGAAGAGAATTGACACTCTTCACTATTTGCCATTTATTTGGTACTTTCTGTACATTATTCTGTCTCTGTAAGCAGGGATCCTAGCAGGACCCGATCTACCCTTGAGAGTGGTCGAAGGATACCCCACCGCACAAAACACTGTTTGGAGACTTGGATTTGCATGGAAGCTAGAATGTCTTCTGGGAACGTATCTTGATTGCTGTTCATGGTTGGGGTTCAGACAAGCCTGACAGACTTGAGGGCTGTGGATTGGCCAGGTCTTGTAGAAGGCAGGGAAGAAATTGATCCTATGGACTCAGACTCAGTCAGCAAAAGGACCAAAGGGCTGCACAGGAGAACTAAACTGGGTTTGCTGCGGTTGCTATCAGAGGGCCTCTCCTTAACTCTGCAATTCTAGAACATTCCACACTTGAAAGTGCTGTTTTGCTAAATTCTGACAAACTTCTGACCAGGCTGTGTAGTTCACCAATTGAGTATAAATGAGGGAAAGAGTATTTTCTATCCTTATAAAAGCAATTACCCCAAGTCATGAATCTAGCACAGTGTCCCACTGTAGTACACCACTCAGCAGGCAATAGAGTTGTTAAGTTTGTGAGTCAAGCTGTCCCACACCATAAAATTTGTGTCCTCTCCTATTTCTCAGTGAATCTCTATTGCAGCCCCACCAAACAGCCACTCTGAGCTGCTCAGCCAAAGCAGAACTCAAGCTTCGAGTGGTACCCTGGCAGAGTTCTGGGGACCAGGGGCTGGTGGGGGAAGGGGGCACCCCCCCCACACACTGAGAAACATCAAGACTATTGATAATCTGTTTTTGAGGAGGGAATTTCCTCTTGAGTAGAGGAGCTATTGTAAATCGGGGATCAGTATGAATGCACCTCAGTTGTATCCTCAGGGGGTTGAAATCTGAGACTTTTGGTTTATATTCCACTTAATGCTCACAGTACCACTGGAAGTCAGACACATATTTTCCCCATTTTACAGATGTAGAAACTATGTTGCTGAGGAGCAAGCCACTGTAGAGCTCACTGGGATGCAGCCATAAGCAGCTATTCCTCACTCAGGCACATGTGGGTTGGCTGTGGTTTGGCTAATCTAGGCGGGACTCAGCTGGGCTTGTTTCCAGGCTGTGGTGTACATCCAGGCATGCTCCATATGTCAAGCCCATAGCAAAAGGCTCAAAAGCCCAACAGTGCAAGGGCATTTAAAGCCTTTATTCCGGGCTGCCTGGGGCTCAATTGTTGAACATTCCACTGGTCATTTTTAGGTCACGATCTCCCCTGTGGTGGCATCGAGACTGGCATTGGGCTCCACGCTCAGCAGGGAGTCTGATTGAGATTCTCTCTTTTCCCTCTCCCTGCCTTCTATAAGACCTGGCCAATCCACAGCCCTCAAAAACTCTCTGCCTCTCCCCCAACTCTCTCACAAATAAATAATTATATCTATCTATTTATGTTTTTATTTATTTATTTATTATTTTTTAAGGTTTTATTTATTTATTTGACAGAAAGATACAGTGAGAGAGGGAACACAAACAGGGGGAGTGCAAGGAGAAGCAGGCTTCTTGTTGAGGAGTGAGTCCCCCTCCCCATGTGGGGCTCTCCATCCCAGGACCCTGGAATCATAACCTGAGGGAAAGCAGATGCTTAACGGGGCCACCCAGACACCCCCAAAAATATATCTTAAATAATATATTTTTTAAATAAAAGCTTCATTCACATCGCTTCTCCTAACACCCCATTGGTTAAAGCAAGTCACATGGGTAAGCCATGTGGGCAGGGAAGCAGATGCTTCCTGTGGAAGAGGGAGGGGGGGTGCTTTCAACTCTTACTTGTCTGAGGCCAAAGCTAGAATGCTTTCTTGCAGCCTCTGCTCACTGCCCCCTCTAAAAATGCTCTGGTTTGTTGTCTTTACCACTGAATGAAGCAATCAATTTCATACTTTCGCCCTGTTGTTCAGGTCTTTGTGCTTTGGCATTTGCTTTGTCTCTGCAGTGGGACTGTTGAGTATTAAAGCAGGGACACTTCTGGGTCACCCCCCACCCTGCACAATGCTGACACAGAGAAGGACCACAGTAAGCAATTACAGAAGGACTGGTCAGGTGTATCATCATACCAAGAAGCCTGCGGTAAGTGCCACTTTGAGTATTCTGGCAGATTATGTGAAAACAAGCCCAAAAGAGCTGAGTATGTAGCTGTGCCTGCCCTCCCCACCATGCTGGAGGAAGATGACAACTCTGTTATTTCTGAGGATCTGCCACCAGCAGGTACAGCTGGATTAATCAGCACTGTGTCCTCCTTGCAGACTTAATTAGCAGCTCTAGTTGAAACTCAGCTTCTTGTTAAAACCAGACTTTAAAAAAGAAACTGTTCCAAGCTTATATCCTAGCTTTCAGTTCCATGTCATCCAGATATGAGATGAAATCTCACTGTTTTAAATTGAGTTGTAATTGACATATAGCATTTGTGAAGTTTAACATATACAAAGTTGATTTGACACACTTATACATTGCTATTTGATAGCTACTGTAGCCTTAGCTAACACTTCCATCACATCACATAATTATCATTTCTTTTTTTGTGATGAGAACATTTAAGGTCTAGTCTCTGAGTAACTTTCAAGTATGTAATGCAGTATTGTTAAAAATTAAAAATAGAACTACCATATCATCCACCAATCTCACTTCTTTGTATATAACCAAAAGAAGTGGAAATAGGATATAGAAAAGATATCTGAACTCCCATGTTTATTGCACCATTATTCACAACAGCCAAGATAAAGAAGTAATATGTGCCATCAGTGAATAAATGGATGAAGAAGACATTGTGTGTGTGTGAGTGTGTGTGTGTGTGTGTGTGTGTGTGCATGAGTGCATATATAATGGAATATTATTCAGCCATGAGAAAGAAGGACGTCCTTTCATTTGCATTAATATGGATGAAGCTTGAGGGCATTATGCTGAGTGAGATAACTCAGACAGACAAAAATAAATATGATATCACTTATATGTGGAATCTAAAAAGGCAGAAATCCTAGAAACGAAGAGTAGAATAGTGGTTACCAGGGCCATGGGGGTGGGGGAATTTGGGATGTGGGTCAAAGGCTATAAATTTGCAGTTATAAAATCTATAAATTCGGGATGCCTGGGTGGTTCAGTTGGTTAAGCGTCTGCCTTCAGCTTGGGTAATGATCCCAAGGTCCTGGGATCAAGTCCGGCATCAGGCTTCTTGCTCAGTGGAGAGTTTGTTTCTCCGTCTCCCTCTCCCCCTGCTTGGACTCTCCCTGACAAATAAATAAATAATATCTTTAAAAAATGCATAAATTCTGGGGATCTAATGCATAAAATCTCATTTTCTAAAAAGAGTCAATAAATGAGAGTCAGAGTGATTCCAGAATGCCCTTCCCCTAGTCAACTGAGATGATGATAATGCAGGTTAATACTTAGCTAAGCACTCAATTAGCATACAAGGATCATGCATTCACCACCTTGCTCAATCTTCATCTTCCTTAACCTTATAGTTATTACAACTGTGTAATATTATAATTATTACCCATTTGGCAATGGAGAAAATGAGTTTTGAAGAAGTAAAGGGACTCGCCCAGTGCCCCAATGTTACAAATAGTAGCTCTGGGAAGTAAAACCCCGACAAAAAATAAAAATTTTTTAAAAAATGCTGTGCTCTTTCATACTCACTGCTCAATCCCTATTGCATTCTTGTTTATTTTACTGAAATGATTTCAAGTGCTACAAAGTACAGCAAATAAAAGTACAGCAAATAATATTCATGTATCACTGATCAGTTTTGTAAAATGTTACCTTTTTCTTTTGTCTCTTGGTGATTGGTTTTAAAACACCAAAATACTACAAACACAGAACATGACCCACAGCCATCCCTCCTCTCTATTCGGGGTAACCACTTGAATTTAGTATTTTTAATTCCAGCAAATTTTTTTAATGTTTACTACATATGTAAATAAAGACAAACATTGTATAGAATTATTTTGAATGTTTCAAAATTCTATTTACTTAATATCCTTCTAAAATGTGTTTTTCATCCCACCTGATGTGTTTGGGATTTCTCCATGTTGATGCATCAGGAATATTGCTATATACTTCATTTTGTAGTTATATCATTGGTTACTCATTCTCCTCTTGGTTTTTGTTAGGACAAAAAAATACATCAGTGGATATTTCCCGTCTGAGTTTCTTCATGCACATTTGCCAGAAGTTTCTGTGAAAAGTACCAAAAAGTGATACTCATGTGTTGAAGGGTATATTTTGTACCTGATTCCTGTGTGGGGCTCCAATGAGGTTATACCAGTTTCCACTGCCACTAGCAGGACCTGGAAGCCCCATGTAGCTTATATCCTCACCCACACTTATGATTATTAGAATTTTAAATATTTTCCAATCTAATGGCAGTAAAAAGCAGCTCCTTTTAATTTATTGTCTTTGATAGTTAGAAGAAGTGCATCTTAATACTCCATTGCCCAGTCATGTTTCTTCTTCTGTGAATGTTTTGATCTTATTATCTATCCATTTTCCTATGGAACTTTTTCTTATTGATTTGGGACTCTGGATACTACTCATTAGTCAGTTACATGTGCTGAAAATATATCAATTCCCCTGGTATATGACTTATTTTTTCATCTTTTTAATGACATCTTTAATCATATAGAAATTTTAAATTTCAATGTAGTTAGTTTGCTCAATTTTAAATATGTTAATCTTCTATTTGAAAGGCAATACATACAGCTTAAAACTCAAGAGATACAAAGAGCATATTAGTGACAAATTTTCTCTTGCTCTTCCTCAGTCACCCAGTTACCCTTGGCATCCTTCCAAAATTATTTTATGCACATAAAAACAAATGATAAATATATTCAGCTTTGAACTCCAATATGAACATACTGTGTACACTATTGTGTATAGTGTGTCTTAGGGTTTTTTCACCCTTTATCTAAACCTTGAAGATGATTCCATATCAGTACTAAAGAGTTTACATTTTACAGCTCCAGTATCTCACAGTATGAATGTATTATAATTAATATTTTACCAGTTACTGATTAATACTTGGTAGTTGGCCAACTTTTGAGGAATAGAGACAGTGTTGCACTGAGCAACCTATTTAACCTATAGAATATATATATATATATATATATATCCCCTATAAAGAAAAAAATGTTCTTTTACGTGTGCATATGTCTAGGGAACAAATTATTAGATATGGAAATGCATGGTCAAAGGGTAGATGCAAATGTATTTTTGATAGATATTACCAAATTCCTTCTGTAGGGGTTATAAAAATTTCCTCTCCACAGCACTGGAAGAAGGTCTGTTTTCTATACCATGGGTGATACTATAAATCAAATTTCTGGGTTTATACCAATATGAGTGTGGTTGTAATTTGTGTTTCTGTTACTATCAGTGAAACTGAAATAAATAAAATATTTTTAGATTGTTTGAAAACCACTTGTATATATTTTTCTGTGATATATTTGTTCATATCAAATTTTTGGTGCTTTATTGATTTGCAAAAAGTATTTTCTCTCTTTTTAAAGATTTTATGTATTTATTTGACAGAGAAAGACACAGCAAGAGGGGGAACACAAGCAGGGTGAGTGGGAGAGGGAGAAGCAGGCTTCTTACTGACCAGGGAGCCCAATGTAGGGCTTGATCTTAGGACTCTGGGATCATGACCTGAGCCAAAGGCAGGTGCTTAATGACTGAGCCACCCAGGAGCCCCCCAAAAAGATTTTATTTTTTAGTGAAATCAGCTCTTTGTGATGTAAGTTGTAAATTTTTTCCCAGATGGTTCCTTAGGTTTTTGACTATACTTAGGTGTTGTTGTTGTTGTTGTTGTTGTTGTTGTTTTAGTAATTTCGACACCCAACATGGGGCTTGACTTTACAATGCTGAGATCAAGAGTTGTGTGCTTTACCAGCTGAGCCAGTCAGGTGTCCCCCCACTGTCTTTCTCTACTTTTGTTTAATTCTTCTCTGATCTGTTGTCATCAAAATATTTCTCCTGGGTTTTCTTCTTAAAATTTGTAGTATTTTGCTTTTTTACATTTAGTTTTTCAATTCATCTGAAATTAATTATTGTTTATGTTGTTAGGTAAAAAAGTAATTTTAGTTCATTTCCCATATATTATATATATTATAATTAGTTATATTATATTAGTTATATTATATTATAATTAGTTATTAGTTTATGTAATATATTTAGTTATATTATAACTATATTAGAATATATATATGTGTATATATATACATATATATGTATATATATAATCTGTATCACTTATTGAAAAATCCTTTCTGGGGTATCTGGGTGACTCAGCTGGTTAAGCTTCTGCCTTCAGCTCAGGCCATGATCTCAGGGTCCTGGGATGGAGCCTTATGTTATGCTCCCTGCTGAGCAGGGAGTCTGCTTCTCCCTCTCCCACTGCCCAACACCCCCTAGCTCATTCTTTCTCACACTCTTGCTCTCTCTCTCTCAAATGAATAAATAAAATCTTAAAAAAAAAAAAAGAAAAGAAAAGAAAAAGAAAACTCCTTTCTGTCCCAATAGATTGGTACTGGTACTCTTGAAGATAATAAAATTTTCATGAATATGAGGATCTATCTGAGTTCTCTATTCTAGTTTGCTTATCTATTCCAGCACTTTGTAACCTTCTTACAATCTGAACACATAGAAAAATATCATCTTCAAATTGCACATTGGAGTAAACAGAAGAGGCTGATGGTCCCTCCTGGGGCTTCAGCTGCTTCAGGCCCCCCCAGGCCTCCCCTAACCACCCTAAGGGCTGACTGGATCAATATCTCAGTATACTTTTAACACAATGAAGGAGCATCATGTCTATTTACCTTAATAACAAACCGCTTTATTTCTATAATTACAGTTGACTCCTAAACAAAACAGGTTAGAACTATACAGGTTCACTTACACATGGAGTTTTTGGATACAGTGCAGTATTGCAAATGTATTTTGTCTCCCTTATGATTTTCTTAATAATATTTCTATAACTTAACTTGTAAAAATACTGTACATAATATATATAACACACAAATTATGTGTTAATCAACTATTTATGTTATCAGCAAGGCTTCTGGTCAACAGTAGCTCCTAGTACTATAAAAGGATTATAAAAGTTTTAGGGAAGTCAAAAGTTATATGCAGATTTTCAACTACACAGGGTGGGGGTAGGGGATGGTGCCTGTAATAATAAATCTCGGTATTCATCTGGTGAAGCAAATCACTCCTCTATTTTTTTCTTCAAGATGTTTTAGCTAATTCTTTTCTGTCCCTTTGCTTTTCTAGAAGAATTTTAAAATCAGGTAACTTACAGATTAATTTTTGGAGACTTGAAATATTCAGTCTCGTTATCTATGAACATGGTATACATCATTTAGTCATTATCATCTTTCTAAAGCTTTAAAAAGCTTTCAGTGAAGTTTTATAGTATTTATTCTAAAGGTGTGACAAGTCATTTGTTAGACCTATTCTTTGGTATATTATTGTTTTGTGGATATTGTGTATAAATTGTTCTTTTCTCTCTTGTTTAAAGAATGAGAACATGATAATGTCAATAATATTAACACTACTACTGCTAACACAATAGCAAATATTTATCCCCTATATAAAAAACATTATTCTAAGGACTTTACATATTTTAACTTACTTGATCTTCAGAAAAACCTTATTTAGTAGTTTTACTATTATTCCCATTTTACAAATGAAGGAACTGAGGTGCTGACAAATTTTTCAACTTGCCCAATGTTGTCCAGTTGGTGGATGACAGTGTTGCTTTGGAGAATGAACTTTTATAAATTTAAGGACACCAGAGAAGGAATCCAAGATGGCGGAGGAGTAGGAGACCTTAGTTTTGTCTGGTCCCAGGAATTCAGCTAGATAACTATCAAATCATTCTGAACACCTGCAAACTTAACCAGAGATCTATGAAAATATTAGCTGCAACTCTACAAATAGAAAAGTGACCACCTCCTGCAAGAGTGACAACATGGAAAATTTCACCCCTAAAAAGAGAACAAGAGGTAGTACTGACTCCCAGGGACCTAATCACTATGGATATAAGTAAGATGTTGGAAATAGAATTCAGAATAATGATTATAAAGATACTAGCTGGGCTTGAAAAAAGCACGAAGACACTGAAGAATTCCTTTCTGGAGAAATAAAAGAACTAAAATCTAATCAAGTTGAAACAAAAAAAAAAGGCTATTATTAATAGGTGCAATAAAAAATGGAGACTCCAACTTACAGGATAAATGAGGCAGAAGAGAGAATTAGTGATATAGAAGACCAAATGACTAAAGAAGCTGAGAAAAAGAGAGCTAAACAACAACTGGATCACTAGGGGAGAAATTGAGAAATAAGTGATACCATAAAGCAAAATAATTATCAGAATCATTGGGATCCCAGAAGAAGAGAAAAGAGTGAGGTGGGGAACAGAAGAGATACTGGAGCAAATTATAGCAGAGAACTTCCCTAATCTGGAGAAGGAAATAGGTATTCAAGTTCAAGAGGCACAGAGAACCTCCCCTCAAAATCAATAAAAAATAGGTCAACACCTTGACATCTAATAGTAAACCTTGCATATCTCAGAGACAAAGAGAAAATCTTGAAAGCAGCTCAGGACAAGAGGTCTGTAACCCACATGGGTAGAAACAGACTGGCAGCAGACCTATCCACAGAGACCTGGCAGGCCAGAAAGGACCTGCATGATATATTCAGGGTGCCAAATGAGAAAATATGCAGCCAAGAATACTTTATCCAGCAAGGCTGTCATTTAAAATAGAAAGAGAGATAAAAAGCTTCCAGGAGAAACAGAAACTAAAAGAATGTGTGATTACTAAACCAGCCCTGCTAGAAATATTAAAGGGGATCCTTTAAGCAAAGAGAGCCCAAAAGTAACATAGACCAGAAAGGAACAGACAATATACAGAAAGAGTGACATTACAGGTAATACAATGGCACTAAATTCATATCTCTCAATAGTTACTCTGAATGTAAATGGGCTAAATACCCCTGATCAAAAGACACATGGTATCTGATTGGAGTAAAAAAAAAAAAAAAAAAAGATCCATAGATATGTTGTCTGCAAGAGATTAATTTTAGACCCATAGACACCACCAGAGTGAAAGTGAGGGGGTGGAGAAGCATTTATCATGCCAATGGACATCAAAAGAAAGCTAAGGTAGCTAGCAATCCTTATATCAGACAAATTAGATTTTAAACCAAAGACAGTAATAAAAGATGAAGAAGGACGCTATACCATAACTAAAGGATCTATTCAACTGAAAGATCTAACAATTATAAATATTTATGACCCTAACATGGGAACAACCAATTATATAAACCAAGTAGTAACAAAATTAAAGAAACACATACAATGATAGTAGGGGACTTTAACACGGCCCCTCACTGCAATGGACAGATCATCTAAGCAAAAGATCAACAAGAAAACAAGGACTTTGAATAACACACTGGGACAGATGGACTTCACAGATATATACAGAGCATTCCATCCTAAAGCAACAGAATACACATTCTTCTCAAGTGTACATGGAACATTCTCCAGAATAGATCACATATTGGATCACAAATCAGGTCTCAACTGGTACCAAAAGATTGGGATTATTCCCAGCATATTTTCAGGCCACACCACTTTGAAACTTGAACTCAATCATAACAGGAAATTTGGGAAGAATTAAAATACATGGAGGCTAAAGAGCATCCTACTAAAGAATAAATGGATCAACCAGGAAATTAAAGAAGAATTTTTAAAAACTGAAGGAAACAAATGAAAATGAAAACACAACTGTTCAAAACCTTTGGGATGAAGCAGAGACAGTCCTAAGAGGGAAGTACATAGCAATACAAAACTTTCTCAAGAAACAAGAAAGGTCTCAAATATACAAGCTAACCTTACACCTAAAGGAGCTGGAGAAAGAACATTAAAAAAGCCTAAATCCAGCAGGAAAAGAGAACTAATAAAGATTAGAGCAGAAATCAATGAAACAGAAACCAAAAGAACAGTAGAACAGTTCAATGAAAATAGGGTTCTTTGAAAGAATTAGTAAGGGTGATAAACCCCTGGCCAGACTTATCAAAAAGAAAAGAGAAAGGACCTAAAACAAAATTATGAATGAAAGAGGAGAGATCACAACCAACACTGAAGAAATACAAATAATTATAAGAACATATTATGAGCAACTATATGCCAAAAAATTGGGCAATCTGGAAGAAATGGATGTATCCCTAGAGATGTATAAACTACCAAAACTGAAATGGGAAGAAATAGAAAACCCAAACAGACTAATAACCAGTAAGGAAATTAAAGCAGTCATCAAACGTCTGCCAATAAACTAGAGTCCAAGGCTGGCTGGCTTTCCAGGGGCATTCTACTAAATATTAAAGAAGAATAACTATTCTTCTGAAGTTGTTTCAAAAATAGAAATGGAAGGGAAACTTCTAAAATCTTCCTATGAGGCCAGCTTTACCTTGATCCCAAAACCAGACAAAGACACACCAAAAAGAATTATAGACCAGTATCTCTGATGAACATGGATGCCAAAATTCTCACCAAGATACCCACCAATAGGATACAACAGTACATTAAAAGGATGATTCACCACTACCAAGTGGGATTTGTTCCTAGGCTGAAGCGTGGTTCGACATCCACAAACCAATCAACATGATACACTACATTAATAAAAGAAAGGACAGGAAACATATGATGCTCTCAATAGATACAGAAAAAGCATTTGACAAAATATAACATCTTTTCTTGATTAGAAGTCTTCAAGGTGTAGGGATAGAGGGAACATACCTCAATTTCATAAAAGCCGTATATGAAAAGTCCACAGAGAATATCATTCTCAATGGGGGAAAAACTGAGTGCTTTCTCCTAAGGTCAGGAACATGGCAGGGATGTCCACTCTCACCACTTTTGTTCAACATAGTACTAGAAGTCTTAGCCTTAGCAATCAGACAACAAAAAGAAATAAAAGGCATCCAAATTGGCAAAGAAGAAGTCAAACTCTCACTCTTCACAGATGATGTGATACTCTATATGGAAAACCCAAAGGACTCCACCCCAACATTGCTAGAACTCATACAGGAATTCAGCAGCAATGTGGTAGGATATAAAATCAATGCACAGAAATCAGTTGCATTTCTATACACAATGAGACAGAAGAGAGAAATTAAGGAGTCAATCCTATTTACAATTGCACAAAATACCATAGGATATCTAGGAATAAAACTAACCAAAGAGGCAAAGGATCTGTACTCAGAAACACTCACTCATGAAAGAAATTGAGGAAGACACAAAGAAATGGAAAAATGTTCCACGCTCATGGATTGGAAAAACAAATATTGTGAAAATGTCTATGCTACTTAGAGCAATCTATACATTCAGTGCAATTCCTATCAAAATACCATCAACTTTTTCACAGAGCTGGAACAACTAATCCTAAAAATTCTATGGAACAAGAAAAGACCCCAATAGCCAAAGGAATGTTGACAAAGAAAACCAAAGCTGGTGGCATCACAATTCTGGAATTCATGCTCTATTACAAAGCTGTAATCATCAAGACGGTGTGGTACTGGCTCAAAAACAGACATTTAGATCAATGGAACAGAATAGAGAGCCCACAAATGGACCCTCAACTCTGTGGCCAACTAATCTTCTACAAAGCAGGAATGAATGTCCAATAGATAAAAGACAGTCTCTTCAACAAATGGTGTTGGGAAAATTGGACAGCCACATGCAGAAGAATGAACAGGGACCATTTTCTTACACGATACCCAGAAATAAACCTAATGCCAAATATGAATACAAATGAAGCAAAAAATTAAAAAAAAAAAAAGGAAAATGCCTCATCTTTATGAGTATTGTCAAAGTATTATTAGATCTTCACTATCAGAAGCAGTTAATGAAATGTGGGGAGGTTATAGCTAGATCTCCCTCCTGGTTCTTGAAGGGACTTCTAAAGTGGGTCAAGATGCTCTAGCAATCAGTTAACAAACATATAATGAATGGGAATCATGTGCAGGCTCTAGGTCCTTCTACACTCACTGAGCTGGCTGATACCTGCTCTTTTTTAACTACCCAAGGGACATCAACTACTCGGGAGACATCCTAATCACAGAGGCCTGATTCCATAGCGGGTAGCGGTCCTGGAAGAAGGAGTACCACAGCCGTAATACCATCTGTCCTCAGCTATGCAGACCGAGCAACAAAATAGACTAAATATATGTTTAATATCACAGGTCTCATCCTCTGGAAAGCAAATTCTATCAAAGCAATGAGATCTTAAATTCTTCTCCAGAGTCATGAGGTATTCTGGATCTATTTTAATTTTTGTTTAAAATATATATACGTATATATGTGTGTGTGTATATATATATACACACACACATATATACGTATATATATATAGCCAATTACTAAAGTAACATGTGAATTACAGCTGAATCTGAATAATATGAGAAAACACAAAATCTCCATAATTTCCCTTGCTGAGGATGCCCATTGCTAATAGGGTTTACGTATCCAGGCTCTGGAGATAGATAGTTGATAGCTAGATTAGCAATCAGTATTGCTTTGTAAACGTTCCAACTTAATTCTTGTTTTCACCTAACAGAACAACTTTTTAGGTCAAAAATTTTCTTTTTCTTTGCCATATTTCTAATGGCTGAATTATATTACATTATATGGATGTATTTATATTTGGTTTATCCAATCTTCCCATATGGCATGTTTACATTATCTCTGATTTTGGTTATTATAAAAAATTCTGACAAAAAAAGTCCTTGTAGTTAAATCCATAATTTCCATACTAATTCCCTTGGGATAAATTCATGGAAGTAGACTTGCTGGATTAATGAGGGTGTACAGTTTAAGTCTTGCTGTATGCGGCTGGATTGGCTTGACATCTCAGGTTAGAGCTGGCATGACCACTCAGTTTACGATGTTTGGGTTTCCAGCAGCAGTCATAGCAAACTCTGGCTTCGAGGCGTGAAGCTACATTCCAGAACTCAGAAGCTGCCTTCCCCCTGCTCGCCTGCTGCATTAGAACCCATGGTTACCAGATGCTCCTCCAGCTCTGGTTCTTACCCTGAAGGATTAAAATCAGGAGCACTCATGGTCTGGTGGACAGATTTTTGGGGGGTGGTCCTCTGAACTCCAGAGGTTCAGAACCTAGAACTAGCTAGAATTTAGAACTTCTAGAACCAGGAGTGAGAACTGACAGATCCAGGTTAGAACCAGCTCTGAAAATCTATTGGGGGTCTGTTTGGGGGAAGGCAGAACAAAAAGCTACCTCTTGAAATCATCGATTTTAGATAAAGGACTCAAAGTTCTCTCCAACAGGTACTGACATTCCACAAAATAGGAGTTCTGTTCTAGTTTACTAAAGGCCCGGTATTTCAGCCCACGTAACTTAAATATACATAGGCAAGAGAAGTTCTAGTTTGAATGAATTGGGTCATTCTTAGCTCATTTTAATTTTCCACTGCAAGTGAACTTAACTTTGTTTCCACTCTTTACAAGAGAGGGTGTGGATCTGGGCTAAAATCCTGGTTTTTACACTTCTTAGAGATCTGCCTTGGGCGAGTGACTAATTTCTTTGTGCCTCAGTTTTCACATTGGTAAAATGGGCATCAGGATACCTACTTCATGTTGCAAGGATTAAATGAGAAAGCAAAAGTTGTGCACCTGAGGGCCTAGCATCCAGTAAATACTTAGAAAACATGAATCCTCTTTTCTTGTTCCCTTAGTTCATCAGCGAATCTGGTGTGGCATATACATTATAAATGTAGAGTCTTTCCCAACCGCTTTATTTACAATTTCAGGTTCATTGGCTATCTCAAATCAGCAGGAGGTCTTCTATCAGTGGAGCCATTCACTTACAATAACCAAGAAGCAGAAACAGCCCAAATCTCCATTAACAGATCAACAGATAAACAATTTGTGGTATAGACATACAATGGAGTATCATTCAGCCACAAAAAGGTTAAAATAAAAATAAAAATACATACTACAATGTGGGTGAACCTCAAAAACATTATGCTAAGTATAAAAAAGTCAGAAACAAAGAGTCACATATTGTGTGATTCCATTTACATGAAATATTCAGAATGGAAAAATCAATAGAGAGAGAGAGAAGACATAGATGGTTTTAGGGGTTGGGGAAGGTGTAATGGAAGAACTGCTTAATGGGAAAGGGGTTTGACTTTGGAGTGATGGAAATGTTCTGGAACTAGAGAGAGGTGGGGCGCACACAACATTGTGAATCTGAATGCCACTGAATTGTTCACTTTAAAATGGTTAATTTTACATGACAGGAATTTCACCTTAATAAATTAATTAAAAAAAAATCATGACAGGACCAAACCCATTCCACCCAGAATTCAAAGCCAGGCTAGCATGCACCCAAACTCATAAGATCCTGGTCCACTACATTGCTTTCTCAGCTCAAAGCCACCCTCTGGGCCAGGCTCTTGAGGGGGACAAAGGGGAGAGAGGAAATGAGTTGGTTGGTTGGGTAGGAGGGGAGGAGAAGAGCCCCAGGGTAGAGGGAAAGCCCTTCAGGGGTGTGAAACTCTTGCTGACTGTGATCCCCAACACCACTGACTTTCTAATTGGTCTCAGCCACAGTCTTGATTTCTTTCATGAGACATTAATCCCAAGCACCAGACTGGGACCAGCCTGATGTGGCCTCGCAATGCTACATTAACCCACTGATTCGAAGGGAGTTCTAAAAAACTGGCCAGGAAAGATGCATGGGAAATCAGAGCCCCCTCTCTGTCCTCAGCTTCCACCTCACCACACCCCATTCCCGCCACATCCCTCAGAGCTGCAAGATAAGCCTCTCCTCATGCTGGATGTGAGGGTTTCATGGCAGATGGGTCGGCCCTGAGCATGTCCTTGATAGGATAATGCCTTATCCTCCAGCCTCCAAGCCCCAGTATCCCACTCAGAGGCTCCAGAGTTGCTTGGGGAATCAGTGATCTAAAGCTGGCCAGGGCGTGGAAGGAAGACCTCAATCAGCAGATGCTTTGATAGTTTAGGGCCAGGGCCAAGCAAGAGGTGAGAAAGGGGGATCTTTTCCTTGTTGGAAGGTTGAGCTGGGGCTGAGAGAAAGCAGAGACCCACACTTGAATCCTGAAATGTACCAGCCTATTAGCGAGCCTGTGTCTACTTAGCGTGGAAGGCAGATCTCTGTCCCTGAACGGTCTGGGTGCCTGGGACACCGATGCTCATGTCTTCCCCCAAGAATACCCCCATCACATGATGTGACTGGAACCCTAAACCTCCCCTCGCCTCCCCTCTTCCTCTTGCCCCCTGGGTCTGATGGCGCCTGGAAGGATGCACGAGGTGCTTGCTTGCTGTTTTACCAACAGCCAGAAAGTCTTAGTTCTCTGTGTAAGGGACCACTCAGTTACAGGGAAACAGCAGACTATAATCCCACTTTGGGAACTAGAGCACACAATTTAAGGAAGCACTTGTATGACCTTAAGAACGAGCGCCTCCTTAAATTTTGTGCCCTTGGTGCCTCTCTTGCCTCACCCCAGCCTCTCCCCTGTTGATACTCTGCCTCACCTGGTTCAGTAATCTTCACACAGAGATCAGATGCGATGACACTCATAGGACAGATTCCCATGAACTTATCAGTCCAAGAGGCTGATGACTAGCACCGGAAGGTCGATTTATTCATTTATAGAGCTTGGGTATTTTAGGCAGCCACTGATTGCACAGCAGAGGCGGGGAGGAAGCTATTACAATAATACCAAACCCTCACCAAACTTCTACCACGTGCCATGCAGCACAGCCAAATGCCGTCCACTCGGTATCTCGTGGAATCCCCACAACAACCCTAGGAGACAGAGGAATGGATGTGTTATTCCCATGTGACAGAGAGGAAACAGGGACTTCGTAAGAATAAGGGATTTACTTGGGACCTTGTAGATACGTAGGAATCCAGGTGTGAGCAGCGGAGAGCCTGGTGTGGAGCCCACCCGGGAGATGAAAACAGTCTGAACGGGAGAGGCGGAAGCAGCAGAAGAGGGAGAAGACCCGCTCGGTATCAAAATGGCCAAATGGTCAGGCCAGCAGCCCCTGGCTGTGGGCAATGCAGGGAGGAAGGGGTTAGCGAAGACAGCCAGTTTTCCGGCTTTCCAGCTTCCACCACTGGTGGGGGAATGAAGACTGAACAGCCTTAGCTCTTCCGGACAGTAGAAGCTGGTATCAGAGACAAGGGGCTCCTTCCTGCGTTATTTGGAAGCCCCAGTGAGTGAATGAAGGGATGGAAGAGTGAGAGAGGTTTTCACAAATTTATCAGGCAGCCTCGGGGCACACAGCCTTGGAACCTTCCTCTTGGAGCCCCTCTAAACATTCTCTGTCCATGGGAACATGTGATTTCTCAGCAGGTTTCTCCGTATCCGTCAGGATCAAGTCCAAACTCCGAACAGACTGCCGTTATCTCTACCTGAGCCGCCTTATCTCTCGGCAGGCTCCTTGCTCATAGGCCAGCCTGCAGCAATTCCTCGAAGTTCTAAGGTCCCCTTCTGATCCTGGCCTTTGTTCCCTTTTCTTGGAAAGCACCTCCCTTTTCCCCTCCCCCCTAACCGGTCCTCAAGCCCTTTTAGGAATCTGGTGACAGTGAGGACAGCTCAGGCTTCCGGGCTGTGTTCAGGGATCAGCCCCTCTGGGAAGTCCTTCTCCCCAGCCTCCCGACCCCCACCCCCCACTCCCCACTCCCAAGGCACTGGGTCCTCCCTCTCACCTCCTCAGAATCAACAGAGCTGTGTGCTTATAAGCCTTACGATGCACCAAGCAAGACGCTAGGTGCTCTAATTATGAATCTCAGTATTTTCCCGAGTATAGTATTTCCACCCCGGGACACATGAAATGTTTCTGACTCAGATGAATTTTAAAAGTTTGAATAGCTGCGCATTTGCTTTAGTGTTCTTTAGAAAAAAAAAAAAATAGGACTCACACACTAAACCCAAGATGTCACAAACATTGCTGCTTAGGACAAAGCAAAAATGCGTGGCAATGTGAGCGGACGAACCTGGCAGGGAGAGCGAGCGAACGTTCTAAAGGGGGAGGGGCTGATATCCGGGGTTCCGGGAAATTGCACTTAATCCTTACAACAAGCTTCTGAAAATGGTATCTACACGTTGCTGAGGTAGAAGCCGGTGGGTCCCAGAGGTTAAATAACTTGCCTCTGGTCACCGCACTTGCAAGGAGGGTGAGATTTTGGGTTTGGGTTTTGTTTTGTTTTTTTCCCCAAATCTTTACTTAAATTCTGATTAGTTAACATAGAATATAATATTAGTTTCAGGAGTAGGATTTACTGATTCATCGCTTACATGTAACACCTAGTGCTCCTCACAGTAGGTTCCCTCCTTCACACCCATCCCCCATTTAGCCCACCCACCTCCTCACCAGCAACCCTCAGAGGGGGACTTGTTTTTGTTTGTTTTGTTTTGTTTTAAGATTTTATTTATTTAGGGCACCTGGGTGGCTCAGCCAGTTAAGTGTCTGTTTTCCACTCGGGTCATGATCCCAGGATCCTGGGATAGAGCCCCACGTTGGGAGCCCTGCTCAGCAGGGAGCCTGCTTCTCTCTCTGCCCCTCCCCCCACTTGTGGGTGCTCTCTCATACATAAATAAGTAAAATCTTTTTTTAAAAGATTTTACTTATTTATTTGGGTGGGGGAGCAGAGGAAGAGGGAGAAGCAGACTTTTTTTTGAAGATTTTATTTATTTATTTGACAGAGATCACAAGTAGGCAGAGAGGCAGGTAGAGAGAGAGAGGAGGAAGCAGGCCCCCTGCTGAGCAGAGAGCCCAACGTGGGGCTCGATCCCAGGACTCTGGGATCATGACCTGAGCTGAAGGCAGAGGCTTTAACCCACTGAGCCACCCAGGTGTCCCGAAAAGGCAGACGTTTTAACTACTGAGCCACATAGGCACCTCCAAAGGGTGAGTTTTAAAGGAAATGTCTGGGGACACCTGGATGGCTCGGTCCCTTAAGCGTCAGACTCTTGGTTTTGGCTCCAGTTGTGATCTCTGGGTCCTGAGATGGAGTCTCAGCTGGGAGTCCACTTGGGATTCTCTCTTTCCCTCTCCCTCCTCCTCTGCTCCTCCCCCTCTACCCCTCCCCTTCCCTTTCTCCCTTCCCCTCCTCTCATATTCTTACTCTCTCTCGCTCTCTCTCAAAAAAAAATGAATATGTTTAAAAAAGAATATGTTTAATAAAGGAAATGTCTGGAGAATATAGACACTTTTGTATGCACGCAGACACACACAGACACAATCTCTTTCTTCCCCCTCTCCAGGTTGATGCCAGGAAACCAGAAGGAAAAAATAAAGTTGGCCAGAAAAGACTCCTGCTCACCCTAGACTGGGACCATGTGTCCTTGAGAAAAGCTGGGCCGAGGGCCCCAAAGCCCACTGTCAGGCTGTTTGGGACTGAAGCCTTTAACCAGACGCAGAAACACTATCACACCCCATGCTTGGCCTCTGCTGTCTTTTGCAGCCTCTGGTTGCTGGCAGGTTGCGGCTTGACTCACTGAGGAATTTGAACTGCAGTGTTCTAAGAGACAGTCACCTTCATCTCTGGATGCACAGAGACATAGTCCAGGAAGCAGGGTTTCCTAAGAAGTCCTCGGCACCAGGGGTGGAGGGATGTGCACCTTGGTTTCAAGCCATTCCCTTTCCCAAGGACCCCCACCTGCCACTTCCAACTCACCCCAGCTCCTCCTCCATCTCTCGCTCCCTAGGGAGTCTTTTTCTTTGTGGTTGTTACCGATCTTTTCCTGATCGTAAAATTTAGCTTATGCTAAATTGAAGGTTTAGGAAAGTATTGAAAAAGTTGCTCACTGTCTCCACTAAAATGTTGCAAAGATCAGATTATATATATAATTTTGATTCCTTCCCTTTTCACGTTTCTTCCTGGAGAGGTTTATTTATTCCTGGAGGACGAACAGAATTGGTATGATTGTAGTGGTTTTCTTTTTTTTTTTTTTTCCCCTTGCATTATTTAGGAACATCTTTAATTTCTGGAATAATGGTAAATCGTTGTGGTGACACCTGAATCTTTGTCTTGTTCCTGATTTTAATGGGGATGACTTTGCTGTGTCACTTTTTTTTTGTTGTTGTTTTTAAAAAGATTTAGAGACCGAGAGTGCAGGAAAGAGTGTGCAGGGAGGGAAGGGCAGAAGGAGAGAGAGCATCTCAAGCAGACTCCCCACTGAGCACAGTGCCCAATGTTGGGCTCAAGCTCATGACCCTGAGATCATGTCCTGAGCCAAAATCAAGAGTCAGACGCTTAAGCTTAATGGACTGAACCCCTGAGGCGCCCCTGCTGTGCCCTTTTTAATTATGATTTTTTTAAAAGATTTTATTTATTTATTTGACAGACAGAGATCACAAGTAGGCAGAGAGGCAGGCAGAGAGAGAGGGGGAAGCAGGCTCCCCGCCGAGCAGAGAGCCCGATGTCAGGACCCTGAGATCATGACCTGAGCCGAAGGTGACTCAGGCGCCCCTATGATATTGATTCTTATTTATACCGGTTAGATTTTGGGCATTGAGACAGAGGTTCTTTACCAAGAAAAAGAAAGTATATTTCTAAAATCAAAGTTCACTATTTAAAAATAAATTTAAAATAATTAAAAAATTAAATGAGAAATGGATA
This sequence comes from Lontra canadensis, assembly GCF_010015895.1. Lineage (NCBI taxonomy): Eukaryota > Metazoa > Chordata > Mammalia > Carnivora > Mustelidae > Lontra > Lontra canadensis. Next base: position 47,210,362 of record NW_022630995.1, read on the forward strand.
TTGAAATTTCTCAAATTTTTCAAAAATATCTGTCAAGAGGACAGATATTGATGAATTTTATGAGAAGATTTTTCATATTAAACTATCCTTATATGTCAATATAACATCACTTGGCATTTCATGCACTACAGGGTTTATTTGCTGGAATTTTATTTAAAATTTTTGTTTCGATATACATAAATGAACATCATCTATACTTTTTATTTTAACTTTGTTCTGAATTAGCCTCATAAACTGAATTGTGATGCAATCCATTGTTTTCCCTGTCCCTTGTCCAAGAACAAGTTCTTTATCATGAGAATTATCTACTCCTTCAATGTCTTTTTAAGAGTTTTCTCTTGTAATCACTTAGCCCATCATCTTTTGTGAAGGCAATCAACTTCTCTTTCATGGTTATTGCTTTGTTTAGATTATTATCCATTTCTTTTTTTTTTTAAGATTTTATTTATTTCTTTGAAGGAGAGATAGAGAGCACAAGTAGAGCAGCAGGCAGAGGGAGAGGGGGAAGCAGGCTCTCTGCTGAGCAGGGAGCCTGATGCCAGGCTTGATCCCAGGACTCTGGGATCATGACCTGAGCTGAAGGCAAATGCCCAACCAACTGAGCCATCCAGGCATCCCTATTAGCCCTGTCTTGATACAAGTTTGGTACTTCACATTTTACTGGAGAAAGATAGCTTTTATATGGATTTTCAAGTGTATTGCTGAGTTTTACATAATTTAAAACATTTCTGTGTCTATAATTTTCACTACTCAGTACAGTGTAGAGATTTAAAATGGCAGGACCATGGGGCACATCAGTGGTACAGTTGGTTAAGTGTCTGACTCTTCTTTTCTCTCAGGTCATGATCGCAGGTCACGGATTCAGCCCAGGGCTGGGCATGGAGCCTGCTTAAGAGTCTCTTTCCCTCTGCTTCTGCCCCTCCCCCAACCCCCACTCCTACATTCTGTCTCTCTCTCTCCCTAAAAAAGAAAAAAGAAAATAAAATAAATTTAAAAATGACCAGACCTCAGGTTCAGAGGCCCTGGATTCAAATCTCCATTTTCTTACTTCCTCTTATGATGAGATTAGATAAGTTACTGGCTTCTGAAATGCAAAAATGAAAAATAGATATAATAGGATTTTGCACTTTATAAGGATGCTAGGAGGGGAAGGAGGGTAGGCAGAGTGCTTAGTGCAATGCCTAGAACATGGAAACATTCAGTAAATGTGGGCTGTTTTTATGTACCTAATATTGGGTATTTGCATTTTCCCACATTTTTTCCTTTATTATATAAGCAAAACATTACCTATTTTGTTTTTGTTTTTCATCTAAGACTGTCTACTTCTACAAAATTACTAGTGTATTTTTTTGTTTTACTTTTGTCTTTCCTTTCTCTGGATTTCCTTCAGACTACTTTGCTTTCTAACTTTGAAGCTTACTGCTTAATTCTGTTACTTTCCTTCTTGCTTATTTAATGGTGAAAGCATTTGCTGCTTTGAATTTGCTTCTCATTACAGCTTTGTCAGGCCCTACAGCATTGCTATGCAGTATGCTAATTACTGCTATGTTTGAAATATCCACCAGTTACATTTTGGTTTCATTTTTTACAGAAGAGGTTTTTAGGAGAGAATCCCTCTATTTTCATAGAGTTGAGTGTTTTTGTTGATTGTAGTTATGTTATTAATATTGGTTAGAGGATGCTCTGAATAATTCATGTTTCGGGGAATTTACTGAAATTTTCTTTGTTGAGTAATATATAATCAGTATCAAAGTGATCTATAAGTCCTAGAGAGTGTTAGGTTTATAAGAAAAGGGAATATGATATTTATCTATTAAATTGACTTTCTTGATTACATCATTCAGACTTTCTATCCCAATGCCATCTGTATATGCTATAGACAATATATGATTGAAAATTTTCTAGTAGCCATGTTGAAAAGTAAAAAGAAATAGGTGAAATTAATTTTAATTAGCATATTTATATAACACCCTATATCCAAAATACTATCATTTCAATAAGTAGTCAATATAAAATATACTAATGAGAGTCCTGGGATTGAGCCCCGCATCGGGCTCTCTGCTCAGCAGGGAGCCGGCTTCGCCCTCTCTCTCTGCCTGCTGCTCTGCCTGCTTGTGATCACTCTCTGTCAAATACATAAAATCTTTTAAAAAAATAATAAAAATAAAATATACTAATGAAATGTTTTACATTTTTGTCTACTATTAATGTGTCTTTTACATTTATCACACTTCTAGATTCAGATACTAAATTGCCATCGGGAATCCTTGATCTATATTTAGATTCCATAAAATCTGTATTTCAAAAGGTAAATTCACATGCCTCTGTTGTTCTCAGTAGTCTTAAAAAGTTGTCAATTCTGAATCAAGTATCCTTTTTAAGCATTATATTAAAATTAATACAATTAAAAATTCAATTTCCCAGTCCCACCAGCCACATTTCAAGTGCTCAGCAGCCACATGTGGCCACTCTCTGATGAACTGGGCAGCGCAGCTATCCTTACGTATTTTTGCCTGCTAGATCTGCCAAATAAAGCTGTACTAAAATGCCCAGCTACTTTTTGAGGAATTGTTAATGTTATTTACATGTGATAATGGTATTTGCATATGTTTTTGATTTTTAATTGAGGTGTAATTGACATATAACATTATATTTGTTTCAGGTGTGCAGCTTCCTGATGCGTTAATGTACATATTGTGAAATGATCATCACCATATGTCTGTAAACACTGATCCCCCGTGAGTGTTTAAAACATTCCTATCTTTTACAAATATATGTTGAAATATTTACAAATAAAATTATGTGATCTTTGAAAAGGGTTTCAAACCAATTTGGGAAAGGAGAAAGTAGGCTTGAGTATAAGTGAAAATACAATGACTCTGTTGATAATTACTGAAGCTTAGGTCCACAGGTACATAGGAATTCATGATAATTTTCAGTTTACTTTTTTTATATATTTGAAATTTTTCATAATACAAAGATAAAATTTTTTTAAATTTAGTTGAAATTTTTTCACTTATGAATTCTATCAAAATTTCCAGTACAGGGGCATCTGGGTGGCTCAGTCAGTTAAATGTGGACTTTTGATCTTGGCTCCGGGCATGATCTTGGGGTCGAGGGATAGAGCCTCAGGTTGAGCTCCCCGCTCAGTGCAAACTCTGCTTAAGATTCTCTCTTTCCTCCTTTCTCTACCCTCCCTTGCTTACACCTCCCGCCTCAGTGAATAAGTGAAATCTTAAAAAAAATTTTTCCCATACAAGGATGCGTGCACGGGTGGTGCTTCTGATTCTTGGTTTCTGGTCAGGCCATGATCTCAGGGTAGTGAGATGGAGCTCTGAGACGAGCTCCATACATTAGAGCCTGTTTAAGATTCTCTCTTCCTCTCCCTTTGCCCCTGCAGCTTGTGGTCTCACTCTCTCAAATAAATAAATAAATCTTTAAAAAAATCTCCAGCACATTGCTTTATGTATTTCAATGCTAGGTTATTTTATTTTTATAATCATAACTGAAAAATTAAATATAACTATTTATATATAATCAGAACACAACTTTTTTTCCTGCTGATCTCTAAATCTTCAGTGGGAAGTTCTTGCCTTCCTCATAAAAACTCACAATTTTTCTAGTCACTTCTAGTGATGTTAGGATTACTTTAAGTCACAAATTTAGTGTGGTGGTTAAAGGTGGCTACAGATTCTTTGCTGTTCTTCCTATGGAATGCTGGGGTCCACTCCTCTCCCCTCCAGTTGGGGCTGTACTTGCTTTGACCAATGGAATGTGGCAGAAGCGATCTTGTATAACTTCTGAAGCAAGGCCTTCAGAGCCTCACAGCTTCTTTCCCACTCTTGGTACACTCCCTTCTTTAATCCAGTCACCATGTTCTGTGAAGCCTAAGCTGCATGGAGAGACCACATGAAAGAGAATCAAGACACCTGGTTGACAGCCCTGGCTGAGCTCCCTGCCAGCAGCTGTGTGAGTGAGCCATCTTGTACAACATTCAACTGGCCGACAGAGTACACAGCCTTTTTCTCCACTTCCACCAGCCCCTTTTCCTCAGACACAAGTTGGGTAACACCATCTCATGTCCTCATTTGCTGCAGAGCACTCTAACCTCACCCTCTGAGGGTTCCATGAAGTCACCTCCCTAGACTTGAGTAAGGAAGCATGGCCATCTTGGATTGGTGCTGAGACAGAAAGATGTGAAGTGGTAGGGAAAGGGAGGTAATAGTCACAGCCAGCATTCCGTGACATCGGCCTAGCCCATCACTGGCTGCATCTGCTCCTGCCTAAACTTCATGCTGTTAAAAAATAAAAGAGGTCTTCTTTCCACCACATCTAGATTCTTAATATCTCTTTTTCTTGAAGAGCAAAAAGTGAAAGTGATGGTAAGAAGAAGGAAGGAACAAGATTCCCTTACTGTTTCCAGCCAGAATGGTGGGAGCCAGAGGTAAGATCAAGGCAGGGGATGCAAACAGTTCCCTGAGTAAATCTTCCTTCTTGGCTATTCGGAACTAAAACTTCAGGGGGAAGAAAGATGAGGGTTTTCTCTCTGCACCATCAAGTCTCAAGGTTCTCATCTGGTTCTGAAGTGATGTGTGGTGACACTATGATGCTCTTTTCACCTCTGTCCTGAATGTTTGGGGAGTGACTTGCTTGCTTTGATTTGTAATGTGTCCCACACATACTTCACTGGGTGGTGAGCAGGAAAAACCAGGGCACCTGTGAGGACAAGGGAGTTGGATTTGGGAGGTTGATACAGGAAGTGACGGATATTCAGCACATGTCTGTCACATTGGATAATCTTGAGTTCCATACTCTTGATTCCTTATTCCTGGACTGTCCCACCTCCTTTCTTCTAAGCTTCTTCTTCCAGAATGCCTTGACACTTCAACTCTGATATGTTTAGAACCTGCCCTATAATAATGGAGGTCAGTGAATAACAAGGCAGCATGATTCACCGGGTAGGACATTGGGCTCTATTTGAATCCTATCATCTGGGACCATCAGTTTTCTGAATCTCCTTCATTTAATGGGAATAAGTAACTCCTGTCTCTTTAAGGCTCTATTGCCAGTCCATGAGGTGTTGCATGGAAAAGAGCTACCTAGGGCTCTCAAGTGCTGTTGCTTGTGGAAGGTGGCCTCCCAAGCCTATCTGTGGTGTTAGCGGGGGTCCTCAAGTGCTCTGGAATGTCCACAGCAGTCACAGTGTGGGACTCCCAGTTATCTGATGGGTAAGTCTGGGGGAAGATGGAGTATGCTCAGCTTTGGAACACTCAGTGTCCCATTTTATTTCAGTCAGTTGTGGTAGGTCTCTTAGGGCTCTACCCCATGGGGAAGGCCTGCAGCATTCACCTCTCCCTGTGACTGGCGAAGTTAATTGGTTCATTCAACAGTGGAATGTTAAGAAGCTTTCTCCCACCCCTGAAGATATATAAGCCACATCTTACAATCATCCCCCTTAGTAATAAAACAGATATTTTCATCTCTATCCGTCCATCTTCTAGGTCTTATTTTTCATTGATTCCAAATTCTGGAAGAGAAGAAAGGGCTGCTATTTACTGATTCCCTAGGACTCCAGTGAAGCCTTCTCTACAATGTAGGACCACTACACCTCAACCCCAGAAGCAGATCCCAGATCCATGTGGATCCTATGTAACCACACTGAGCCAAACACAAAGGAACAATTTTATCAACTGACAGCATAATTCACACTCTACTCACAGGCCGTCCATTAGCCAGTACCTGAAGATGATGTTTTTCTGCTAATATCACACACCAAGGATGTTAAGCTGAAACTAAAAATAAAGTAAAACATCGTGCTGGACCTGTAGATCTGCTCCAACCACTCCAGGTGAGGGGAGATTTATTCTCTCAAGGAATTAAGCCAAAGAAGCCACGATAGGCAGGACAGGTGATAAGAAACATTAGACTAAAGTAAAATTCTGTGCTTTGAACACTTGGTTCCATATCAGTTATCTAATGCTGTGTAACAACCTCAGAACTTCGTGCCTTAGAAATGGCCACCATTTTCTTAGCTTACAAGTTGCTCAGCAATTTGGGATGGGCTTTTTGGGCTGGGGCGGGGCGGGGGCGGTGGATAAACTTCCACACATGCCTGGGCTCAAAAATTTCATTTCTTTTGTGAACGCTCAACGCTCTCAGGTAATCCAACCAAACTGGAGAGCAAAATAAAATAGGAACTTGAAAAAATACGGTATCCATCTTAGCAGAGTGGCAAAGCCCAAGATGATGGACAGCTGCTCAAAAGGCAGGCATAATATGAGTCTATATGGGATTAAGAGGATAAGGGTTTAAAAAACAAAAGAAAAAAAATGAAAGAAAAGAAAGAAACCAAAAGGTTGTCAGACATTTTGTGGAGCAATTAGAGAAAAAATATTTATAGGTATATGACAACACTGATGAAAAAAATTAAAGAAATAACGTTCTGCATCAACATAATAATTTAAATCATATTAATCATAATGAGATAAATATTGACTACTGATTTAAGAAATTGGTGGCTGTGGGGAGATGTGTCAGATAAACCTCATTTACCAAAAATCAGGTGAATAGATGTATAAGGAAAACCCACAATGGTCATATGATGGTTATGGAGCAAAATTCCAGAAGACAGCAGCCCAAGAGTCGGAAAGGTTGCTTCTGGAAAACAGACAGGAGTATGAGGAGGGATGGGGCAAGTGACAACAGCAACTTATAAACTCTATAATAAACTATTAGATTTTCAGCCTTGACAAAAATAATGTCAAAACCTTTTTTAAACAATGCCTACCTCTGCATCCTAGGTTGGTATTAGAGAGGGAGCCTCCCCTCAGAGGACAGTTTCCAAAGTGCTAAGTGCCTGTTTGCATCCTGTCTCCTGGCTGCTTCTTACCCCGACCCTCCAATTGTCCAAGTCCATTTGGAAGTGAATCACAAGACACTTGTCCACGTTGTCCTGATAATGAAGCGAGGTCAGTCTGGCCACTGGGTCTTGGGTTGATAGCTCTTCTGACTTGCCATTTCACCATGGAAATATGTAAAGAAAAATGCGCACAAGCAACGACAAGTACATCCAGTACTTGGCATGTCAGGTGTCCTATGGCTTGAGGCATGACCGTATACCAAACACTTACAGTAAACCAACTGGGCTGAATAGTTAGATTTATTACCTAGTTTTCATTATCTTAAGGAGCTATGCACTACTGTCCTGTAGTTCAGATAAGGAAATTGACATTGAGGAAGGTTAACTCTTATGCTAGTAAATGACATAACCAGGAGTGGGACCCAGCTCTCCAGGCAATCCCAACCCTGAGCATATGACCACCCTACAGTGCCAACTTAGCCCTCTGCACCTGCTTCCACTGTTCTAGAGAGGTACTACTGATGTATCGTCCTTCTACACACATTTATTTCAGTCAACTCTTCCTTAACACTGACTGGCATAGGGGGGGTGGGCTTGGCCATCTTCCTGAGCTTGCAGTCTCACAGGACCTCACATGAAGAGGGACCTCATCCTTGGCTCAAATGCTCTGCCATCAGCATCCTGAAAATCCAAATCTTTTAACTTAGGCTTGTCAGTGAAGTCCAATGGGACAACGGAGCATGTGTGGGAGCATAATGGGCAATCTGTGTACCCACAGTCCCTCGCCTCCCCTCTCGTACAGCCCATTGGCAATGCCCCTGAGCACAGAATTCAAGTAGACCCACAATGAGCCTAAGTGCAGCAAGACTCCAAGCTAAATACAAGTGTTAAGTCTGCAACCGAGTATCCCGGGATACTGACAGTCATAGGAGGACACACTTCCCATTCAAACCAGCACCTTCCTCAAGCACCACAAGAGATATGACTGAGGAACTCTATCTTACCCCTTCTCACTCATGTTTCCTCTCTTAGCCATTCATCTAGGCTGGAATGACGACATAGAAGGAAAGGTCAGCCTCTGGTGCTTCTTTTCATTGTCCTTACTCATCAGTAAGGTAGGGTATGGATGGACATGGACACACACACATCAAGAGGAGAAATAAAAATGGAGTTTTATGCAGCATTCCTGCTGTTCTGGCAAGAACAAGATACACATACAAGCTACAAAAGGAGTTGTGTGATTTCAGCAATCCCATATGTGAGTTGGAAGCTCTCATGTTTACAATTAAAATGGACATTGCATGATATGAAAATGAATCATAACATACATGCTAATAATTAAAATTTAAATCTTAGAGTAGCACCACCCAACAACACTTTAAAAGCCCTAAGTCAAGAGAGAGATCACTGAAGGAAGGAGAGCTTTTATATTTAGTGCCTATAATGGCACTTTCCCTCTGCTTCTGAGCCAGCAGCCCCACAGATGACGTAGCTGACCCAGGTGATGGAGAGGTGGGTCATGATATTGAAGAGACCGCATGTTTTTAGGAAACAGACCCAGGAGGCCCCTATTTCTCTGGAATGGAAAGCAATACAGTCCTTTGGATTTGATTGTCTTTTTTTATTTCTCCCTTCCCACAACCAGTAAAAAAAAAAAAAAAAAAAAAAAATTACAATCAACACGGGTACAAGGATCCAATTAAAAAAAAAAAAAAAAAAAAACAGTGTGCAAAGAGGGCCACAGCCCTGCCCAGGCTTAACGTACATATTTACAGGGCCTGTGGCCCTGGGTGCAGCTACAGAGGCACATTGAAAAGGCGGTATTACAAAATACACAAGGGTGCTTTCTTTCTATTTCATAGTAGAACCCGGCCTCATTTCCAAATGAGAGCACTACAAAACACAAATCACTCTACTACTTACTATATAACTTACGAAAAATGCTGTACAGATGTGCGACTATAAATATACGAGTATAAATGGCTCTGTTTGGGAACTGGTATCTACAGGAGTTAAGGGTTAGAGGGCGGCTCAGTTTGGCATCCCAACCTGCTAAGTTGACACATAAGCCAGGATGGGGGAGAATGAGGTCTTGGGAGTGAGGCTGCACTGAACTCTCTCCCCCAGACCCCTCTGAGGCTCCCTCCCTTTCCCGGGGACAGACTGGGAGTGTTCAGCATGAGAAGCGGTGGAGGAGTAGTTGTAAAGACAACAGACCACTCTCGAAGGCACAGAGAAGGCATCAGGAGCAAGGAGGAGCACAGCCCATGGACCCACAGCCACAAAGACCCCTAATGCTACTTGATGATCACCGTTCTGGGGACTGTCTGGCCATGCCCTGGTTTCTGCCCTTTGAGAAAAAGGTTGGATCTCCGCAGGCATGAAGAGAAGGCAGGATATTGGAGCTTGCCTATCTACGGGAATGCGAGAGAATGTTTGGAAGAGTTTCTGGCTTGAATGGATGAATGGAAGCTGCCCACCAAAAAGCTGACCCAGACATCTATCTTGCAGAGGGAGTGAGCAGGCAGACAGAAGCTACAATTGTCCCATGTCTTTCCTGGGATTCAAGGTGGCAGCAGTGGAGGGGATCAGAGGGGCTTCAGTTCTTATTCCAAAAGACTCAACAAGGGCAATTTTATCTGATCAAGAGGGTAGCACTGGGTTCTAGCCTGATGGTCAGTTTGGCTTTTAGAGTAGCCAAGTCAAGAAGAGCCCTAGGCTCTTGTACCAGATAAACCATCTCTACCCCAGTGCTCCCCATTCCCTAGCTCTCATCCTCCCAACTGCCCAGATCAGGACTTGGACCATTCACTTCTCAGAAAGATGGAGCCAACAGGGGAGCCAAAGTGCACCCTGAACCTCTTGGTAGCTCAGATGCAGCTCCTGCCCTAAAAACTTGGGCAAGGACACAGCAGGGAAGCTTAGGTGAGCCACACTTGTCTAGGTGAAGACACCCAACAAGGGACTTGGGGAGCTCTAGCAAAGGGTAAAGGCCCACCCTGTGTTCCTCACCAAGTCTCCACACAATTACACTATTCCCACACCCTCCCCACCCAAGGTGTCTGGTCTGGGGCTAGGGCTCCTGGGGGCAACTGCTCTTGGCTGAAGCAAATCTTTGGTAAATAAGAGAGATGGCAGAGTGTTCTCACCATCACATACACACGTAACATGTGCAACTTGAAGAACCTTCCATAAATCCATCCCTCGGGGGTTTTTTGGAAGAGGACTGCTGGAGTCTGAAAAATGGGTTCTGTGGAGCCAGCCAGCTGGGCAGGGCTGGGCAGTGTGATCATCTGGAGCCATTCTCTGTCCCAGTCTTTCAGGATCACTGGGCACATCTTGTAGGCGGAAGCTCGGGAGTCCACACGGAGATGGAGCCACCGTGCAGGCTACCGGGCCAAGGGCCGTGAAAGCGGGGGACTGATGTGAATAGCTTTCGGAGGAGGAACGGCTCCCCACCAGGCAGAGGAGGGCCCGCGGAGACCGATGGGCTGGTGGGGGGCGCCCCCTCCCGCCTCCAGGCCACCCCTACAAGGCGGTGCTGCTAGCAGTGCTTCTGGTGCCCCCGGCCTCCCCCTGAGCCTGCGGGGGCCCATCTGGGGCCTCCTGGCTCATGGCCACATTATCAAAGGCCTCAGGGACCTTGATGGGCAGCTCAGGCTCCTCCTCGAGGTTCTGGCAGCAGCCGCTGCAGCGGCAGCACGGCGGACAGCCGCACAGCAGACAGCACGTACGGCAGCAGAGCCGGCAGCAGAGGCAGCAGCGGTTCTGGCAGCAGCCAGCGAACAGCGAGATCAGGTCATCCCAGGGCTTCAGTGAGTGCATCCACAGTGGCAAGAAGTTCCAGTTCTGGAGCCTTCCGGGCAGGATGCGCGGGCAGCGCGACTGCAGGAGATTGAGGACCACCACCAGGAGGATCACGAAGATGATCGGCACACCCACACCCACCAGCACCGGCCAGCCGGCCAGCGAGAGGCCGAACACGGCCAGCGGAGTCAGGAAGAAGAAGAAGATCAGGTAGAAGACGGCAAACCAGCGGTACTTGGCGGAGACAATGCCCAGGCCCTTGGCCAGGCGGATGGGCAGGCGGGTGAAGGGGATCGGGTACCATAGCAGGATGCCCGAGATGTTGAAGAAGAAGTGGCACAGGGCGATCTACAACACAAGAGAGGGGACAGGTGAGTGGGTCTGGTGCCTGGGGGAGTGAGGGTGATGGAAGGATGGTCTACTGGTCTACAAGGCGTCCTAAGCAGAGGCAGGGGTCTTCCTGGTCTTCAGAGCACAGTTCAGAAAGGGCCTGATAAGGAGGAAGGGAGGCTCTCTGCCCAAGTAGCCTGGCTCCAGAGGCCACTCTGCTCCTTCCCCATGTGCCCATTAGGTGCCAGGCATCACACGAAGGGCTTGGGACCAGTCTGTCCGATACATTAAGCACTAGCTGTGTGTGGCTGCTGAGCACATGACCACGTGGCTAGCCCACATGGTCTACATGAGATGGGCTGCAAGTCCAGAACACACACTTGGTTTCCAAGACTTAGTCCGAAAAAGAAGGTAAAACACCTCACCAGCTTTTAAATCGATTACATGTTGAAAGGATAATGAGTTAAATCAGATACGTTATTAATAAAACTAATCTCCCTGTTTTAGTTTTTTAAAATGTGGCAACTGAAAATTTCCAATTACGTGGGTGGATCAAATTTATATTCTACACTCAGATTTCTGTCCAGACAGAGTCTCATCAGATCCTTAGAATAATCCTAATGAGATCCAGTTCCCAGGTTTCTGATGATGGAACTGATGCTCAAGGTCAGGTCACCTGTCTAAGGTCACTTAGCCTGGAAAGGCAGGACAAGAATGCCAATGCCAAAGGTCTTGTCCAAGTAATTGAGCTGATCCAAGCAGGTCCCCCTCATTCTAAGCCCAGAGCACAAGTGACTTCCCAGTGTCCAAGCAGAGTTCCCCAAGAGGGGAGCAAGGAGATGGGTAGTGTGGTATTTATGCCTCTTGAATACTCTTCCCACCACTACCAAGTAGTGGCCTCCCCGCCTGTTTAAACCACCACCAGGGATGGGAGCAGTCTCATGGTTTTGAACACAGAAAAACTTGGCTCTTGTTCAAAACCATCTGCTTGCAAGCCCACAAATGGTGCTTAGCTCCCCCAGAGCCCCCAGTCTGCATAGCCTTTCCTAACCTGCAGTGAGCTCCTCAGGGTATTGCCAGGGCTGGCCAAGGCAGCCAGAATGGCGGTGGTGGTGGTGCCGATGTTGGAGCCCAGCGTGAGCGGGTATGCCCTCTCGATGCTGATCACACCAATACCTGGTGGGAAGATACAGAAACTAGAGTATCAGCCTCAGGGGATGATGGGAGATGGTAATGGCAACAAGAAGGGGAAGCCGAGGAGAAACTCACCTATCAGTGGGGTCATAGCGGATGTGAACACGGAGCTGCTCTGCACGACGAAGGTCATGCCTGCCCCCACGAGGATGGCCAGGTAGCCGGTCACCCAGGCAAAGGGAAATGGAAAATCTAGGAGACAGAGGTAAAGAAAGCTGTCACAGGTTTCCTAAGGAGGCCTGGATTGGGGGTCCAGCTGGCACCTCCAGAGGATCTGGGTGGGGGCATGGGCTGGGCCAGAAGGTCAGGTTGTATGGCAGCCTCCCCAACGCCATGGCCGGAAATTAACAAGTGGGATTTTTAGAATCCTTTCCCCTTGCATATTCAGATGGTAGAGCCAAGAATGTGTGTGTGTGTTATGAAGGCAAATACACACACCCCAAAATTCCTGTGTTGAAACCCTAATGTCCAGTGTGATTGTATCAGGAAGTGGAGCCTTTGGGAGGTAATTAGTTCATGAGGGTGGAGTCCTTATGAATGGGTTAGTGCCTTTATAGAACAGAGATCTTGCTTTCTCTCTACTAATGCCATGGGAGGACACAGTGAGGAGTCGGCCACTGTAAATCAAGAAGTGGGACCTCACCAGAACTTGACCATGCTGGTACCACGCCCAGACTTCCCAGGCCTCAGGACTCTTTGAGAAATACATTTCTGTTCAAGCTACTGAGCCTAGGATAATTTGTTACAGTAGCAGAACTAAGACTCCACCCAAATAACCACCTTTCTACCACAAAGCACTTGGAGCACTGGGACCTCTGTTCTTCTGCCTGGCCTGGTCTCCCAGTGCCATAGATCCTCCATCTTTGTGAAGGACCCTGGAGGCAGGACGGGCAGCTCGAAGTCCCACATATGGAGCTCTCAGGACTGCCCATATGGCTCAGACCCTGCCCACCCAGCAGGTGCCCAGAGTGACCCAGCTCAGCCACATGGCCACCCTGGGACAACCCTGGGAGGCAGATATTCTTGGCCCCATTTCACTGAGGTTTCACAGGGAGGCGATGTCCTTGGCCTAGCAGTCTCTCATTGGCCAGGATGCCATACTCATCAGCAGCTTCTCCTGGCCAGTGGGGCTGCGCTGGCTGCCTCACGATGCTGACGTATTATCCACAATCACATTTTCTTCCCAGAAGTTGAAGGGAAGTAGGGAACAGGGTGGACATCCATTACCCTTTTCCTAAGGGCTCCTGACAAACCCCAAAGCCATGGGCATAGGAAAACCTGCTGGAAGGAAGGCTTGTCTCACAGATCTCTGGATTTGAGCCCCCTCTTCCTCAGGACCTTTCGAACATGACAAAAGCTAGTGCCTACTTCCCCAGACTCTACCCAAGACACCAAGGAAGATTTCAAGGGCAAATGGGATCTCAACTTCTTCAGCTTATCAGATCCAAGAGAGAAACTCCATGCTATTGCTAGATAAAAATCTAAAGGAGTCCCCCCACACCAGCAGCCATAGTGATGCCATGCCCTAGAGAGCCCAGAATTGGCAGGAGTGGGGGGTGAGGGTACCTACCAGTGTTGAGAGTCTTCTTGATGACAATGGCCACCTGTCCCCGGAGCACCGAGCCCAGGAGCTTGACGATCATGATCAGGCAGCCGCAGAGGACCAGCAGGGAGACTAACAGCAGGATGGTGCCAACGACAAGGTCCGGGAGGTTGGAATTCACAAAGATGTGCTGGCCTGAAAAGACCATGGAAAGCCCTTGTTAGGAGGGCCATTCCCTCCGCCCCCTGCCAAGGCCACAGGTTGGTACTCATTCCCCCAACATCTTTCTGTATGACAGTAACAGAATCTTGATTGTTAGCTTGACCTATGGCAACGCAGAACAAAGACCAAACTTCCTAGCCGCCTTCTACAGCGAGGTGTGACCCTGAGGCTCTGTTCTGGTCAGTGGGAGCCTCATAAGGCCAGAACATGAGGTGAAGTCCTTGTAGCTACAGAGCTAGTCTGGGCATTCTACCTCTAACTCCCACACAATGTTCTACTCGTGAAACTGAGGATACTTACAACGGAGAGTCTGAGGAGCAAAGTGGGGTAGGGTGGACAAGTCAGAGTAGGAGCTATTGCTAACTGGAAGCCTCCTTATTTTTTTATATGTCCTGCATGGCCCCATGATTATATATATTTTTACTGATGGATGGCTACCACCCAGAACACAGGAGGTGATGAACTCATGGACACTGTGAGGTCAACCACACTTAAAATACTTGCTGCTCAGAATGAATGTGGATGGTGGGGAGAGGAGGAAGAGAAGCAGAGATACACACATGGGTAGATAAGGAATGATAAGAATTAAAGATGTCAGGACGCCTGGGTGATTCAGTGGGTTAAAACCTCTGCCTTCAGCTCAGGTCGTGATCCCAGGGTCCTGAGATCAAGCCCCACATCGGGCTCTCTGCTCAGCAGGGAGCCTGCTTCTTCCTCTCTCTCTCTGCCTGCTTCTCTGCCTACTTACGATCTCTGTCTGTCAAATAAATAAATAAATAAATCTTTAAAAAAAAAAATTAAAGATGTCTAGGCCAACATTCCTGGGGCAACAGTCTAGCTTCTTAAAGAATCAGAGCATCACATAGGCTCACTGCCTTGATCAGGGCTTTAGCTCCAGGGTCTTGAACGTGGCCTACTGGACAGCAGGGACTCATCACTATAGGGTCAATGTATCTGTTCTGTTCCATGTGGGCCCCGCATCTCCTGCAAATCTGGTGGGTGCCTCCGTAGAGCACGGAGGATACCAATGCATCCGGAGGGAGAACTCCGGAACCTATTGCTGAACTCTGGTGCATTATGGGACCGACAGAGGAACTGGGCCTCAAGACCTAGTTCCACCCCCTACTGTGGGATCTTGGACCTGTCCTTGAGACTTAGTTCCCGCTGCTGTGAAAGTGCATAGTTCGTGACTTGGAATAATGCTGGTGTTCAGTGAATCCTAGTGCGCCTTCACTTACTGTGCTTCACGCAGAGAAAGAACACTGTCAGCAGCCCCCAGCACCCATCCCCGTGGCTGACACTCTGCTGAGACCCACTCACACTTGGCAATGTTCTCCTTGAAGGTCACATTCTTGATAGTCCAGGTGTACAAACCATCCGACCAACAAAGGGAAGGCGAGGTGCAGTTCTCAGGCGAAGGGACAGTGACATTCATTTGAGTCTGAATGATAAACATTGAGAAATGGTATGTGTAGTTCACACTACGCACTTTCGATGGGGACTAGCAGGCAGTGTGGCAAGTAGGAGGGAGACACACATCAGTGTGTGTTTGTATGTGTGATGCACTGTTTCCATGGGTCCCTCCATCAGTGGGAACACAGGTGGTCAAAGGTAAGCCAGGAGACATGAAAGTTACAAGCCAGGAATAATCTATCTGCAGTGCGGGGTGTGGCAGAATGAGCCGGGTCTGTCCTACTGCATTATCTGTCTATCCAGCATTCAAAAACTTGTTTCCTTAAGGATTCTCACAGGCCAATTTTTACTTCCTCTTACCTCTCATTTGCCCACACTGCATTAAAAGTTTTGCCTAAAGCACAGGTTCAAGAGTTTGCCCACGCAGCAATAGTCTTAGAAACTCACCACGTTGGTCAAAGTTTTGCACCAAATCTTGATCAGACTCTTGTTTTTGGCAGTTTCATCATTCATTGCGATTTCACTGATAACCTTCTTATCCAGCTGAGGAAGACAACAGGCAGGAGACAGTCAGCACATCCTCAGCACTGGGAAGGGACCCACATGGAGAAGGTTCTACTAAAGGGGCTTCAACAACATAAGCCCGACTGAGAGCCCCTGCCGGAGTGTGCCAGGACTCACTCCATCTGCACCCCCAGGATGGAGCACCACACCTGGATGGTAGCAGGTGTTGGACAAAGGAATGATCGTATCAACAACGGGCTGGCAGCTGGGAAACACACAACAGATTGTCATTAGTTGACAGCAAAACCCAGAAGGTAAGGGTGGTAAGGGGCAAGGTCAAAACTGACCCATTTTCCAAGGCAACAATCACAAAAAACCTTTTAAAATTTATTTTAGTAATATTTCAATGACCCTAGGGAGCAGAGGGGTGAGATGGAAGGGAAGGACAGCAACCTTTCTCTTGGGATAGAAGCAGGATAATACTTTTCCCATGAGCCCATGGGTGCTGAAGTCAGTAGGGGGACTAAAATGGCCCCAAGTGTCCAATGGAGTCTTTTGAGCTTCAAGGAGCGCTTGTCACATGCTCCCACCCCAATAAAGATGATATGTTTTCGAAGTCAAGGAAAACAAAAAGGCCAGTTATGATACCCGGTGTCCCCAGAGTCTCACCTCCCATGGCCTTTTCAGAGGCGTTATAGACCCTCATGCTTTTCCACTATCCCTGCCCAGTTAGGAGAGGAGGGGAGTTAGGGGGAAGTGGGAAGTTTCCTTTCCCTCTCTGAAGGAAGCTGGGTTACCTGGATTATGAGCTTGGTGAAGGGGTCTGTGATGACTTTCAGAAGTGCTGGGGCATCTTCTCCATTCTTGAAGTTAAAGGTCTCCACCACCAGGTCGGTTAGGGTCTCCAGGTAATGGGTGGCTGCCTCCAGGGGCAAGAGCACCAACACAGACAGCCAGTTGAAGAAGTCATGGACAGTAGCTCCCGCAAAAGCCCTGTAAGAATCCCAACCCAAGCCAACAATTGGATTAGTCAACAAGCAAGTAGGTACCAGTCTAGGCAGGTCATGGATGGCATTATCTGCCGGTGGGGTGGGGGTGTCACCTCTGTCTACATTCAGTCTCACAGCAGTTCCCAAGTGGTTGATATCAATATCCCCATTTGGCAGATGAGGAAACGGAGGACCAGCAAGCATAGGGGAATAGATGACCACTGCCTGGGTGCTGGGTCCAGGACCCCTGGACTTCCACTGCCCAGCAGAGGCTCCCCCACCACGCCAGACAGCACTCAGTTCTCTCTGCAGGGGGTGGTGGGAAGGGAAGTAGACAGGTTATGGCCATAACAAGGAGCGCTGTGATTCATCCAGACCACTTCTGAATCACGCCATTGAGGACAATCTTCCTTTGGAAAGCTGGGGGCCAGTGGTATGGCGGTGACCAAAGCCATCAACTGAATTCTTTGTTAAAATCTTGAGACTCTGATGAACCATTTGAATGGCCTGCACAGAAAACAGGTCAATATACACTACAATTTATATCTGAGAAGGTTTGCACGGTCCCCTGAATTCCATCCTATCTCCAGACTAACAAGTGAGATGTTTTTCCTCAATAAAAAAGTTTTCCTTTAAAAAGTATCTGCATGTTGGGGCCCCTGGGTGGCTCAGTTGGTTGAACACGTGCCTTCGGCTCAGGTCATGATCCCAGGGTCCTGGGATCAGATCAAGCCCCACAGATGGGCCCCTGGGATTGGATAGAGCTCATGAATCTGGGCAGGGAGCCTGCTTCTCCCTCTCCCTCTGCCCTATTCCCACCCTCACCCCCCCACTCATGCTCTCTCTCTCAAATAAGTAAAATTTTTAAAAAACAAAAAACACATCTGCATGGGCAAAAAACCACCCAAACCAAAAAAAAAAAAAAAAAAAAAAAAAAGGACTTGAACAGATAGAAGCTAATAAACCTGTGTGGGAAATGCTTAACTAACTTCACTAGTAGTAAAATTTATTTACATTTATTTACCTGTAAGTACAAATCTTTACCTGCCATATCAGCTAATATTTAAAAAAAAAGTAACCTATTCTTCCAAGATAAGGTGATTTAAGACATCTTCATAAAGTGATGCAAATATTTCTTAGTTGTTTGGCAAAATGTTTTAAGAGCCTTATAGGGGTCGGATATAGTCATTACTTTTCTGAAAACCCACAAGGTGTTCCAAATCACCAGGAAAGAATGATGCACGTCTCCAAAGACATTACTGACAGCAGTCTATTAAAATGTAAGATCAAGTGTAAAATAATCCAAACGAGGGCTGGGCTAGTTCAATTTTATTCCTATGTGCAGCCACTTTCATAGATCATGTTTATATTTGGCAAGTTTATATTTCATATGTAGCAGTGAAGAGCCCAGAATCTGTAAGAAAACCTAGACTGAGTCCCAGCCATGCCCCTTAGGGAAGTTATTTAACCTCTTTGTGTTTCTGTATTAATGAAATGGGGCAAAGAAAAGTCTATTCAGCTTCTTAAGAAGATCAAATTAACAGCCGGCCCTGGATAATGTTGCATCCGTTCTCGAGACCCTTGGGACATTTCATCAGGAACCAAAGAAGGTTAGCCGTGTCTGAGCAGAAGAAATGAGCAGCACCGAGGACCTCTGCCACCTGCCAGTTCACCAGCTGATGAGGGATGTCATCTGCTGATGACCCAGCCAGCCTGCTTACTGCTGTCTGCCCGACCTGTGCGGAGACTGGGTCACATAGACAAAGTACTTCTGTTTTAGAAACTTCTGGAAAAAGCCCATCTGTCAGAAGGCAGGCTGAGAACGTGCTTCATTTTCCCATTAACCTTTTGGAAGGAAGGGGTACCCTCTGCCTATTTCAACCCGCCCCGTTTTCCGATCTTCTGCACCCACAAAAACTATATTTTGCCTTTTATTGGCATACAGGTAAAGTACAAAGGGAAGGTGGCAGGGGTTGAGCTCAGCCAAAAGAGGAAGCTTTAGGAGGTTATAATTATTTCTGACTCAGCGGGATAGTAAATCCTATCCTAACTGGCCTTGTTTTAACTACACCACCCGGCAGGGAAGCTTCTAGCTAGGGCTTGCCTTTAGGGAGCTCTTGAATGCGTGCCGAGTACCTGGCTAAGCATTTACCTGTAGGACTGGGTTTAGTCCTTTGGACAACAAAGGTGACAGCCAGCCAGTGATCCTGGCGATGCCTTGACCATGGAGCTGAGTTTCATCAGCTGGTAAGTATGTGATCCCAACCCCCAGCTGCATTCTACTACAGCTACTTCGGAGCTCTAGCAATGGCCAACATTATTTGTATTGGCTGATTAAAGGTAGTTATGAGGACCTGGCCCAGCAAAAGCTGATTCTGAGCCTCCTACCTTCTGAACTCATTCCGGTCTCCCGCCTGCATGAGCGCCACAATGGTGTTGGTGATTGAGGTCCCAATGTTGGCCCCCATGATAATGGGGATGGCTGCACGCACACTCAGCACTGGAAAATGGGAGAGAGAAGGTTAGGGAGTTAGCAAGCTTAGAAAGGCAGCCTGGCTACATTCCCGATGTGGCCCAAGGCAGGCTGACCTCAGTCAAGCTGGTAATTGCCAAAGCAGCCTTTCCTAATGATTTTGGGGCCAGCACCAGGCTACAAATCTGATGCAAGCTGAGACGGCTCACAGAAATATGCATGTGTACCCCCAAAAATTTCCAGCACATAATTTCAGGGACTCCGCAGACTCCACAAAGAAGCCCGTCTGTGGAGCCCAGTTTACAAGTGCCTTTCTCAATTTCTCTATCCTCCATATTACAGGTGCAAGGCCAGCTCAGGCGACAACAGGAAACAATGTTTAAAGACTTGTGTATTTATTATGGGAAATTTCTTTTTCTAAGACAATTTAGTACACTACCACAATGTTCTAACATATGAAAGCAAAGCTATATATTTTTAAGATTTTTATATATTTATTTTAGAGATAGCATGAGCCAGGGGAGGAGCAGAGGGAGAGGGACAAGCAGACTCTGCACTGAGCACAGAGCCTAACACGGGGCTCAATCCCACCACCTGAGACCATGACCTGAGCTGAAATCAAGAGTCAGACACTTAACTGAGGCACCCAGGTGCCCCAAAGGTAAAGTTATTTTGAAGAATAACTTTTTTCTGATTTAGCCCAGAAAAGTTCTAGTTAATTTTGCTAAAAATACTTGTTTGGGCTGAAAATTAACCAGTTCAAATTGTCCCCCCACCCCACCCAAGACTCTGTCCCAGTTTAGCCAGAGAAAACGATCAGCACAGTCAAGTTTGGAATGCCGGCTTCCCAAGCTCAGTGGTCCCCAAGCCAACGTGTGATGGGATTACATGTCTTTACTCTTAGCACAGAGCAGTGATGGAAATGTTCCTTATCTACATGGCCCAATATGGCAGCCACCGGCCACATGGGACTATCAAGCCCCTAAAACATGGTTAGTACAACCCAGCAACTAATTTTTATATTTAAAGTAACTTAAGCTTAAATAAAATTAAATAGCCATATGTGGCTAGTGGCTGCTGGACTGGACAATACAGTTCCAGAGAATTCAGAGCCGAGTCTTCAAGCCTCGGGGACTTTATTTTCAGACCCAACCACTGGAATGGAAACAGGAGACTGCCCAGGATTAAGGCAGGACATGTCATAGTTGTGCAAGAAAGGAAGACACCAGTGACTGGCCTGGATGTATTCAGAACAAATTCCTGGCTCCCCAGCAGGACAGGGAAATGCCTGCAGTCTGGGCCCACAGGTGCCTGGACTCACGTGAGGAAGCCACCATGCTGACGACGATGGACGACGAGGTGCTGGAGCTCTGCACCAGGACGGTCACCAGCACGCCAATCACTAGCCCAGCCACGGGGTTGGACATAATGGAGTTATTGCTGAAGAACTGTCCAGCCACCTTTCCTGAAGAAAACAAGTGCACGGTTTGGAATGTTAGGTGGGCACTGAGTATACTGTAGTCTCTAGACACAGCCAGTGGGCTGGGTGGGGGGTGGGAAGGCGAGGCCAGCCTCCAGCCCAGCTGGTACCTCCGGACTCTTACTTCCATGGGCTTCTTCCCAGTGCTGCCCTGGCACCATGTCTCCCCTTCTGTGACCGAGCTCCCGGTATACCCCCACCACCCAGTATATCCCTTCACCCTGTAGCCTCCCACACTTCTGCCATTCCTTTCCACAGCAAGCCCTCCTCTAGCCTTCTCTGGTCACCAACGGCCTCAACTCTACTTGGCCCAGTGCATGTCAGTGAGTCTCCTGATGCCCTAATTCCCCATTCAGATTTATCTCCCAGGAATGGATATTCTCATTCTTCTCTGTCCACCTTATCCAACCCCCATTCTCCAGCCCCAGCCTAGCCTGAGATGCCCAAGACCACCAATCCATTCCCCAACCCATTTATGGGCCCAGAGGGTAGAGGCCACTTGTTAGGTACTCAGAGGGTGAAACGCCTTGCTGATGCTGCCTTGGACCAGGGACTTGGCAGTGGCATCCAGGTGGTTGGTCTGTCCCTCATCCATCCCCACAAGTGCCCCCTTCCCCAGTTCTCCCAGGTAAAAAGATGAGTTCCCAAAAAGGGCACCATGGGGTATAGAAATCCATGGTCTTCCATGTGACTGGGATCTGAGTTTGGAACCCACTATACCAGCTCTAGGCTGTGAAATGAAGGTCTGGGCAACATGACCTCTTTCGGCCTCAGATGCTCCTCGTCAATGAAAAGAGCTTTGGGAAGCAAAGTGCAGGACCCCAGGTGGCATTCCAAGTGCCAGTTATCAGTGTCATCCCCTATTGGGGAACACAGGGGACCAAGCCCATGCTGATCTCACTCCTGGGTCCCCCTCACACTGCACAGCCACCCTCAGTCCTGGAAGATGTTTTGATAACTGCCAAGGATACAGATCCACCAACTCTGGGACCCTTGTTCTTCTCCAGCTAAGGCCCAGCCCTGATTTTCCACAGTTGCTTTAGCTCGAGAGCACTCCTAGCTAATAATCTCTTCAGGTGGGAGGCTCAAGACAGCAGGGATCCCTGAGATAAGTCCCTCTGTCAGACAGCTTCCTGTCCAGGGTCAGTGGATGAACACAGGAGGCCAACGGCTTGGAACTGGCTCCAGACCTGGCTGCTGGCCTAAGCGATGTCAGCCAATAGTCACAGCCCCTTTACAGACATCAGTTTTCTCTTCTGTAAAATAGGGGCATGACTTCACAAGATGTCAGGTGACTTCTTGCCCTAAAACAGGCTGAGAGGCTGCAGCTGGAGAGGGCTTCCTGCATTGTGACCAGGTGAACCCAATACCACAAAAATCCCCTCACCCTACATCTTTGTCCCTTCCATCCGTACCTCCAACCAGCTGGAAGGCACTGCTGAGAACATCCAAGGAGCACACGAAGAAGTAGAGAAATCCCAGAAGCAAAATAAATTTCCCAATTCCCTGGAAGACACAGAGAATCTTCCCTTTGGTGTCTCTCTCTGGAGTAAGGGAAAAGGGATGAAGTCTGTTAGTGCCCGAAACTCAGAAGTTTGGCAGTGAGCTCAGAGGTACCCCCTTCTCCCTTCTACACCCCCACTTCAGGTGGCTATAAGCAAGGCCTAGAGATGGGACACAGCCATAACTGCAGTTTTCAAAGCAATTACCACTATAGTTCATTTAGTTGAAGCCTGTGGTGAGGTGTCTCTGAAAGATCAGCTTTGGAGAAGAGGGGTCCTATGGGGTCTGGGGCAAGCCAGACTCCATGCTCAGCTGAACCAGTGCTGCTGACTGGGGCAGTTAAGGGCACTTGGCACCTGCCAAGTGTGGGATCAGAGATAATGGCTCTCCTAAGCACCTTCAAAACAACATAGGATACTTTCTAGAACGTGGCCACAAAGTAGCAATCACAGGCTCCCCTTGGGGAGGATTGGGGTGTGCACACATCCTGGAATGCTATGTCCTTGGATGCTATTTTCTCTGCTCCTTCTTACAGTGGTTCTCACCTCCTCTCTCCCAGCTGTCTGAGCTGCATACAGACCCCACACCCTGTACCGAGGAAAGAAATGCAGCATTTGCCTGCATACCAGCCTTGCTGGTTGTATAGTCTATCTCCTGCAAGACTTCCTTGATGCCCACATTTAGGTGGGGAGCCCCTCCAGTCCAGGAGCTCTCAGTGAGGGACACTGTCTGTTCACTGCTGCATCCTGAGCACAGCTCCCGGGAGCCAGTCGGCCCACAGTGGATCATGGGGAGCAGCACAGTGCCTAGCGTTCCAACACTGGGACACTCGCTGAATGAGGGAGAACAAAAGTCCCCCCAGTCCTCACACTGTGCTTGGACTTGAAGCCTCCAAGACTGCCAGGTGGCATCCCTAGCCAGGACCTTTGTTTGAAGGGCATCAGAGCCAGGGCAAGAAAGAGGACAACACAAAGGAGACAATACGGTGGAGACCGTGAACCCAACCCTCACTGATGGGAGTCCCTCCTGCCTGCTTTTACCTGACCACTTGATCCCAGTATCCCGAAGCTCAGGCAGGTCCCAGGGGTCTGCCACCTCGGTGGGCTCCTCTATCAGTGCCACAGTGGAATTGGATGGCAGAAGTTCGATCTTGGTCACAGGGCTCCCAGTGTCATCTATCCAAACAAGCAACAGAGGCCATGAGAATACGGGTCAGACCAGAGTTTCCGGGGGTCCTCACAGGAGGCCAGGCTGGGGCAGGATGGGCAAGACTTACTTTTGTTGGTCTCCTTGCCTTTCCCAGGTGTGGTGGGCTGCTGACTGGTGACCCCTTCCAGGTATTTATTGGGGTTGGGCTGGGCATTTTCCAGCTCGGGCCAAGGAGCCATGGTCTATGGACAGAAAACAGAGCTTATAGAAGCAGCCACTAAAAGGCGTCACTCTCAGGTGCTGTGTCAGGAAGAACCAGTGGCTGCAGAGATTCTGGAGAGATGAAGGGTGTCGTGCTCAGACAATTTCCAAGTGTGGGCTCTTGAACGCCTATTTCTACCTCTGGGTCTCCCTCATCTGCTCGCCTCGGCTGTCGATACATCAGACCCTGTCTTAGTGTTTTTCCATTCTAGCCTCAAGTCAGCTGAACTTGCTTTGGTTTCTCTCACTTCCCTCTCTCAGCGTCTGTCTTAACTCTCCTTCAGTCAGCAAGGGGATGCAAACCTATCCATCTTCCACTCAGGGAACACCAAGTCCTCAAGCCCTACGATGGGTTCCTCATCTGCTTTTTATTTCTAAACTACAGGTCTGCGCCAAACCTCATCCAGGGGACATAATGTATGTGTAGATCCTCGTATACGTTCTACCTGCCTGACCCACCACCGAGTCTTCTGTGAGCAGCGTGACCCGGCGGAGCTGGTTTGAATCCCAGTGGTGCCACTTATCGGTGAGTATGTGTTTAGGAATGTCCTTTCATATCCCTGAGCATAAAGACATAAATGTCTCCCCGTCTATAAAATGTGGATAGTTCTTCATACTTTGCAGGGTTACGAGATTAATGGCGATACCTAGAAAGTGCCTGGCATCAGGCGGGCAATTAGGACTATGCGATGCAGCTGAATTAATGACCCTTTGTCAGAACCACATTCCTTCCAACCTTTGATAAGACTTCCTCATAACCCATTTTCTCAACAAAGCCTTTCTTGCTTACACAGACAGGAAGTGTGGCTCTTGACACACTTTTGGAAGTCCACTCCTTGTGGTCCTTGTCCTTTGACACACGTTAGACAGGGGAGGACAAAGGACTGGAACAAACAATTCACAGAAGAGGAAGTACAGGTGGATAAAATACTACAAAATAAGAATTTGGCCTCATTAACAACCCAAGATATGCAAAATGGAACAGGGAGTTAAGTTTCGACCATCAGATCAGCAGAAAATTATTTCTTAGGTATACTGTGCTATGCTAGAGAAGAGGCAGTGAGAGGAGCACCACTACAGAACGCTTTACTTTTCTTAATACATCTCTAACCTAGTCATTTCACTTCTAGGAATTAAGAATCTAGGAACATTTTCTCCCAGAAAATACAAAATACCTCCCTGTTCCAATCACTTCTTTGAAGAGATGTTCCCAGAATCTGGGTCTCACTCCTTTCCTATTTTTCTTAAATGGATCTACTTCCTGCTTACCAAAATGTAAGCTCTACCCCTCAAATAGAGGCTTTGTCTAGATCCTCACTGTATCCTGGGGGTCTGGAGCTCTGCCTGGCACATCGGCAAGGCCCAATAAATGGGGATTGACCGAATGAACGGGATGCAGACCAAAAAGACGTTGCCACACTGTCAAAAGAGATGAAAAGTAAAAACAGGGAAATTGTTGTATTAACCACAGTCCGTCAGTGAGGCATAACAGCATGCCACTGAAAAGGTGATAGAGAGCCAGAAGAAGATAAAAAGAAAAAAACCCAGGAAAATGCTTTAGCTAAATTGTGAATAAAAGGTACTTCTTTGTCCTCCTCACAGTATGTTCTCATAGGCTCTGGGACAGCTGCACGGGATTCAGAGTGGGTGATGGGATTGTGGGGGACTTATTCTTCCTCTCTATGAAATTATCAAATTCTCGTAAGAGATGTAGCCCAACCCCAGACCCACAAGTTGCAATGGTTCGGGGACACCCGTGGTGGCACTCTTCTTTATGCTGGTAAGCCAAGACCTCTGCTGATTCTGGGTGTCCCCATCAGGAGGGGGTTTCATCCGCCTAGGGAATTTCGACTTTTCCCATGAACTGCAGGACATGACATGTTCTTCCACGATCACAAGGAAGAACGTCTTGCAGTCACCAGCTTCCATGAATACGTAACCAGGCCTTTCATTTCAACTTAACGAGCATCCAACACAGGGCCTGGCACACAACTGGCCTCACATGCTTTCCAATAGGACGCTAGGACCTGCCTGGCCGGCGAGAGCCTGTACTGACTGAGCCTGGCTGTGCTCAACCTCGCAGCCACCCATTCGGGGAGTTACTGTTCTCCCATTAGATAGATGAAGAAACTGGGGGTAAGGAGGCTAGGTAACTTATCCAAGGACCCAGGATGTAGAGCTGTGAGCTCGGGTCAATTTGAATCCTGAGCCCTTTCTGGCAGCCACTCCTGGGCTGGGCGTTCTCTGCAGGCCACTCAATTGGTTTCTAGGCTAGACATTGCTTCTAACGTCCGGCCCTCTGGAGTTGCTGTGCCTGCCACAGGTTCGACTCCTCCCTCAGGCTCAATGAAATTCCTTCTTACAGCTGACCATCAAAGGTGGGGCAAACCCTGCTGTTCTCAAGGCCTGCTAGGGTGGGGCAGGGGATGGGCTTCCTGGAGTTGTGCTGGAAGGCGGCTACGAGGCTGTGGCCCCAGCAGGAGAGGCGGGAGCTGGGTGGCTGGGGAGGACAACCTAGGCTGGTTGGAGAGAGCTCTAAGCTCAGCTCAAGGCCACTCTGCAGGTGCAGGTGAACTGGCTCAGGTTTGAAATAGCACAGAGCTAAGAAAAGACAGAGCCAGGTCCCCATGCTTAGGGAAGCATAGCTAAGGGGTCTACCTCTGTGACTCTCCCAACACAGGATCCTTAGCCCCAGGGTTTTGGGGAAAGAAGCACTCTTGGGGCTCTTCATTTCAGTCAGGCTCTAGGCTGGGTAACTTTACACAGTGCAAATGTTCTGAATCCCAGGCCAGCTCTGCCTCAGATACTAAGGCAGTCACTCGACTGCTCTGTGCCTCAGTTTCCCCTATGCAGAATGGGGCTTATAACAGTCCATAACCCACTGGGTTATTAGACAGCTTCAATGAGTTAATTTCTGCAAAGTTCTTGGGACAGTAACCTATCTGATCAAGTGGTTAAGATTCCTCTTCCCAGCGCCCCTGAAAGGAGTTAGTGTTATTCCCATTTTACAGATGAGAAAGCCAA
Organism: Lontra canadensis; assembly: GCF_010015895.1. NCBI lineage: Eukaryota > Metazoa > Chordata > Mammalia > Carnivora > Mustelidae > Lontra > Lontra canadensis. Next base: position 47,237,113 of record NW_022630995.1, read on the forward strand.
AGCACTCAGAGGAGTAGAGCCACTTGGCCCAGGTCCACAGCACGATTTGAGAGGGTCTGACTCCGGAGTTGGTCCTGCCTCTCAGTTCCACGTCTGGAACGCTCCTGGAAGGGATGAGTCATGCAATAATGGCACCAAATGTGCACTGTATCTGATGAATGCCTCATTACCAGACTCATCGGAAGATGCCTCAACACTCAGGTGGTAGAAGTCAGCACCCCACTTCCACATACAGAGCCGAGGGAGGAAGCAACAGCTCGGTGGGCTGGGTCTCAAAGCATCCGCCACTCCAGTTTTTGGCACAAAAGCATTCACCTGCATCAAACTTCAGCCACCTCAGGGCCCCTTGGAGCAGTCGGCACTTCCCCATCACCCCAAACATTAGCTTCGCTGTTTGCCACCCAGAACTGCAAGGTCGTCTCTGCCAGCCCCCACACCCAGCCAGCACCAGGACCTGCTGACTCGAGCTGGGAACATCACAGCTTGTGGTCTCCGGCCCCCCGTGCCACCTCACCAGGCTGGGCCCCAGTGCCAACCAATACACAGCAGCCTGTTTAACTGGTTTGGGCCCCAGTGCCTCCCAGGGGTTAACTTTGCCAGCACCCAGCTGTGATTGCACGGGGACTCCCCATTTCTTTACTGCCCAATGCTCCCTAAATGATCCCCTCCTCAGGTCACACTGGCCTCAGTTTGGGGCCCTAAGTCCTCTCTGTAGGGTGCCACCCTCTGCTCTTGCCTGGGGAGCACCCCTCTTCAGAAGGCCCTCCCCCCATCTTTCAGTCCAAGCCCTCCCTCCACACCTGCCTGAGTCCCACGGGCTCCTCTGACCACCCCCATGTGCCAGGCAGCACTGCCTGTGTGACTCATTGGGCTCCCCGCCACACAGGGAGTCATTGATTTCTAATAACAACTACCATTTAACGAGCTCCAGCAAGGTGCCAGGCACCGTGCTGGGCCATGACACGTAATATCTCCTGCAGTCTTTATGCGAGAAAGGGGTCATGCTCATCCCCACTTGCAAACAGGAAGACCTGGAGCGCAAAGAACGATTATGCCACTTGATCAAAGTCACCCGGCAGGGGAGGGACAGTTTTTAAACATAGTCAGTGAGGCTGGGGCCCTGATTTACAGTATCCTTGGCCATAATGTAAAGGTATTTTCCCGGAGCACTGGTTTTACTCCCATAACTGGGGGGTGAGGAGGCTGAAGAGTGTGCCTGGTGGGTGACTTACACTGGACACAGGATATTTACATGGAGCCTGTGCTCAGCCTCAGCGCTCCTGACATTTGGGGCAGATGATGCTCTGCTGTGCCAGCGATCTTGTGTTATCGTAGGAGAGGCAGCATTCCTGGTCTCTATTCTCGACATACCTCTTTCCCCTTAGTTTTAATAACCCAAAAGTTCTCCAGACATCGGCAAATGTCCCTTGGGGACTGAGAATAACTTCAGACTTCACATCCCAGCTACCTGGTTTCAAGTCTCAGCGACGCCATTTGCTGTGTGACTTTGGGCTAGTTCCTTTGCTTCTCTGTTTCCCCACATGTCAAATTAGGATAACATGACTGAGGAAGGATTGTTATGCTTAAGGGTGTTATGTATTAAAAGTTCTCAGAATAGTGTTTGACACCTTGTTAAACCTTCTGTGGTTTTCAGCTATTGCAGTAAAATAATCAGGGACATTGGAAAATAGAGGACAAGACTTCTCTGAATTCAAAATTAAAAAGACAGGACATAAAACATTGCTTTGAGCTTGCAAGGGGCGACTCTGAACTACTCACAGATTTGCTAGGGGTTCCCATATACTTGGCTTATTCTGCTCCAGGGTAGCTTGAAGGAAAAATTTGAAAACCTATTATGACCTTCTACAACCTCTCCTTTTATAATCTTAATTCACTCTAGAATCATACTCCTATCTCTTTGCACATCTCTACAGCCTTCTCTACTGCTGTTTAACTTTGAGGTAAGACCCATATATTAATGCTTTTTCTCCCAGTGCTCAGTAGACTACACATCGCGGTGCTGCTCACATTTGGGAATGGAGGAGTCCGCATTCAGGGTTTGCTGAAGGGAGGCACCAGGTCCCTGACTAGGAAACACATCAAGCCTGCAGTTTACACCCCCACCATAAGCTGGGTTGGACAAGATCTGCCGGATGTTAGACCCGCATCAAGAAACGGGGCCCTGAACATCACAGCAGCCCCACTTGGAAAACTCTCGTCCCCACTTAGGTCAGAAGGGTGATTATTCGCCCTTTTAAATTGTGTTTTCAGGGACTGGATTTCTGAGTGGTCACCAACTAACCAGCAAATACAGAAACAGACACCTCGCCCAGTCTAATGTCCAGGGCGCTTAGAGGACAGTGAACAGTGGGTCAAGCAGACGCCCACTTGCGCTGGTACAGAGGAATAGGACCTCCCGGCAAGGGATCCTACCTGCTGACGGGCCTCAAATACCAACTTACTCTGAGTCCTTTGCTGGCCTCATTCACCTCCAGGCCCTCATTTTACTCTTTGCCAGTACCACCAGAAGGCAAAAAAACCTGTGAACGTCTCCACGGCTCCTTCTTAGAACTCTTGTCTTCCCTACTGCAATCACTCTTCTCAGCAACGTGGACACACAGGTTCCACTCACCTCACCTTCCCAGGCAGCAAAACCCCAGCTCTCGTGCGGGCTGACCCCGCAGTTCTGGAGGAAAGGGAGGCCCTAGAACCAACTGCCTGTGATGGACCCTGAGGCCGCTGCTCAGGGCCCCTCCTCCAGGCCCCCAGAGCTGCCAGGTCTGCTGCCAGGATAGCGCCCAGCACACAGCACCAAGATAGCATCCCGCAGTGGGTGAGGACCTGATCTGCGGAGTCCTGCCATGATGTGGGACCCTGAACCTCTCTGAGCCTCAGTTTCAACATCTACCAAATGCGGGACAATCTCATCTCCCTCCCTGAGCTGTTGCAGGATTGACTGATTAATGGGCCTGTGTGAGCCCCTGAGCAGAGGGCCTTGCAGAGTAAGAATGGAGAACTCTGTGGAATGAATTGCATCATGGACAAGGCACAGCCCAAACGCCACTGGGCTCTAGACCATAAGCTCGTCTTCTCAGTGTTCAGCACAGCAGCGAACCCTCTGTTAATATCTGTCCAATAAAGGAACCTAAAGCACAAGAGAAAGGCGCTAACATTGTTTTGTGATGGGGGAGTGTCCTATGTGATCCGTGACCTTATTAAATTTTACAATAACCAAGTTCTTTCCAGTTTACAGAGACTGAGGCACGGAGAAATTTAAGAAGTCCCATGGCTACCAGCAGATGGGGTCAGTACTGGAACCCAGGAATGCCGGTTCCCAAGCGGAGGCCCCCTTCCACAGACCTCTCAGCCAGGGGCTGAGACAGAGGGACCAGGAATCCTCTGGGCTCCCTCCAAGCCGCGTGCCAAGCTCCAGGCTCCAGGGACTTGCAGGAGAGCTGGCCGGTATAGTCCCCCTGCAGGGGTCCCTCCTACTTAATCCTTTAGAGGGCTAGAGATGCCAGCCAAGAATGCTGGAATGACTGGCTGCTATTCCCACAAAGGCTTCTGGCCTAACGGAGACCTGGATTCAGCAGAGGCCAAACCTTTTTAAGAGTCTCAGCTAAGCAGGAAAAGGTGACGTGACACTGAATGAGCTGGACAGAGACCCCGACCTGAATCTCCGGCCACTCTCCCAGTGGGGTGCCAGACACCGGCCTGTCTGGAACCTGCTTCTCTAGGAAGGGGCTCTGAGCAGCCGCTGGGGTCTTTAGCACCTTTGAGCCCCCTCCCCCCCACCGTCTCTCTCCCCAGGGTATCCTTTGATCTAGCTGTTCCCTCGCCCTACCTTCCCAAGGGCACACTCCAGCACTCTCTTGCTACCTGCCAGAAAAAGCAGAGAAGCATCAAGTCATCCACTTTGTCTGTTTGGTACTAATACCCATAAAGATTTTTTGTTTGTTTTAACCCCTAGGCACGAGGCTGGTGGGTCTGAGCACACACCTACTCTCTTGCTCCCCACCACTCATCCCTACAACTGCACTGGCTTCTGCAGAATAACCCTTTCTGCTCCACTTCCCACATCCACATGTGTACCGCCCCGCCTGCCAAGAGGACCTCCTCAGGCCAAGGAGAGGACACTTCTCAGACCTGGGGAGCAGGAAAATGTAGGGCACCTGGCAGTCACCCAACCCCTCCACTAGGCATTGTTTGAGCTTCCCCAACCAAGACCAGTGCTGGTGCCGCCTGTACTCCGAACAGCAGCCGCCATTCCAAGTGGGAGGGGGAAGAGGCAGGGCAGCTCCTGTAGGGAGAGGAGACAGGCCCACTGCCTCCTCCCGGGCAGTGGCCTCCAGCACCGCAGGGAGCACCCCACGCAAACTAACCCGTCCCATCTCACATGCACTTCACTTCTGCAAATTTACTTCTAAGCACTTGTACTTTCACGCTAATTCTACCTAGGAAGAAAAACTAAGACACAAAGAAATTAACTGCTTCATGTTCTACAGACTCTACACCCTCAGGAACAATTCAAACTCAGGTAGTCTGAGTCCAATGTTCAATACGCTTCAGAAATCCTTTCAGATGTTGAAAGAATGACCTAGACTTCAAAAATTCCCAAGAGGGCAATGGCTACTTTTTTTTTTCAGCTTTCTTCAGCCATCACAAGGTAAAACAATCCCAAAGACACGTTAGTTGGAGGTGGGGAGGGTGCGTGGTAGTTGGGGGCGAGGTGTGTGGCACAGGAGACGGAAGCAATTGGTCTGGGCTTTGCATTCACGAATGGCTTTAGTTTAGAATTTTGACTATAGGCACGAACGGGGTTTTAAAAATACATTTATTCTATCTCTTTAAACCTGGGCTATATTACCAAACTACACCCTCAGGATGCACTTTCAGTGTACTTTTATGAACTTTTAAAATAAATCCTGCCATTCACTTTTAACTATACCAATTCTTGTGCATTGTGTTGGGGGTGGGGGTTAAAAGCCCTAATGACCGAAACCACTTTAAACCTATCGCAATCTGTCTGCAGCCCTCTTTTTGCACTCTGGGGCACTTCTGAATTCAGTGGGATGTCCTAACTACTTCCTGTTGATACTGCCATTCCGCAGTCCCCACAGTGGAGGTGGGGGGAGAGGAAGAGGGCAGGCAGGGAGGAAGGTGGCTGAAAATGGTGTTAAAAGTTTATTCCAAATCACTGATCCCAAGAAGCCGTTTTCTTCATTAAATTGAATCCAGGCTATTTTTATGTCAGCTTAGTGCCTAACAGCTATAATCCAGACGTCCGTCCTCCCACCACCCGGGACTTGTTTCCATGAGGTGGTTGAGTGATTTGGGGTGGATTTTGGAAGGGGCAATTTGTTAAACATCCAAACCTTGTAAAAGCATGCTCTTCCTGCCACCGGTTCCCAAAGTTACAAAAATAGAGATCATTATCAGCAGGTTGGCTGGCAGGAGCAGAGAGATTCAAACACTCTTAACAACCTCAAATAATGGTCGCTCCTCTCAGGCACAACTTTTTCAATACCCAACCCTGAACAACTCTGAACTCAGGAGTGGGGGCAAGAGGAAGACAAACAGGTCCCAACCACGCAGAGCTAACACAGAAATTGCTTGTGAATAGAAACAGGGAGGGAGAGGGGATTCTGAGTGATGAAATCCACAAGCTGCCTCCATGAAATCAATTATTGTTTGAGAAAGTTGCCACCTCCCTAAGGAAAAGGAGTTGATTCTAACACTCCTACCTCCGGGAATCTGAAGACTGAATTAATTCCGTTCTATGTGCCTCCTGTTTCTGACCTAGAGATGCTGGGTGCCCTCCCAAGTCGACCACACCTGTGCATATTTCCTTGAAAGCCATCCCCCCAGACTGCTCACCTGGTATCCTCTGACTTTGCAAACACTGAAAAACTGTGGGTGCTGTTCTCCCAACACAAGCTGGAAAGACCAGCCCTGTGAGGATGGCAGCCTGCCCTGATGGGACCAGCAACCTAAGACTGTATCCTGCAGTCACTTTAGATCAGTAACTCCAAAAACAAGAATGGTGACACATGGAAGTCACACTGGTGGGAATGGCATTACTGGACAGCCACACAAACCTAGAATTTTCAGCGCAGGAAAGGCTGGGAGAGGGTTCCCTTCCCCTTCTCACAAAGAGGGGGACATTAAGGCCCAGGGTTCATAGCCACCTGCTTTAGGTCACACTGCTAGTAAATGACCAAAAAAAAAGAGAGCCCTGCCGTCCTGATTCCTATGTGGCCCCTTTCGCTCCCCCATTTTCCCCTCCCCAAGCCATGAGTTTCAGAATATGTGTAATTTTAGACACCCCCTACCCCCACGCCGGTGGTTGACTAATAACAGGGTCAGCACTAAGAGCGTCCTCATGGGAGTTGTAACAGCAAAAGCAGTCACACTGAGAACACAAATAGAATCTGATAATTTAGGGAAGGTGTATTATTTTGTCTTCAGCCCCAAACCAGCCAAGTTCCTGGAGGGGTGAACATCGAGGGCTATCTGGAGGAATCAAGTGTGGGAAGTGTAAATGAAGGTTCTTTCCAGGGCAAGGAGGGAGAAGGAAGCGCCCTGGGCCGGCGGGTACTCACCAGCGATCCTCCCGCAGGTAATGGACCGAAGGAGGCACCCAGGCGGAGCTCAGCCTCCGCGGCCCGAGTATATATAGCGAAGGTGTTGCGCAAAGAGGCCGGCGGCAGCGGCTGTCATCACGCCCCTCGCACATTCCAGGACCGCCTGCCGCCGCCGGGGCACTGCCTACCTGCCGGCTTAATGAGCCCATCGTGACCTCGCCCCGGTTCGGAGGAAAGCCAGGCGCCCAGGCTGCGGGAGAACCTCACTCGGCCCGTGTCCTGAAGGCAGCGCTAGTCCCGCGCGCCCTGCCCCCGCCCCAGCGCGGGCCGCACAGCCCAACAAGTGGGGGCTCGCTGGGCTCCCCCCACCGCAGGCCGCGGTCCCACAATCCCACCCAGTCCCCTGCTCTCTGCAAGACGCTGAATCTTCTAGTTTAGCTCCTGTGAGGCTGAAGAGGTCAGAGACGTTGAGACACAGATAAAAGCCAACTGGAAACTCAGGGACAAATCCTTCCAAAACAAAGCCAGGATTGTTCAGCCTTATCAGTCTTTGGGGTGCTTTCTGCCCTCCTAGCCTGGACTCTGCAGTTAAGACACTTGGCCAGCTGGAGCCCTGGGTCTGCCACAGGGCTGGGCTGGATTAGCCAGGCTGAGCAAGGGGAGAGGAGCTGATCTTAGCTCTAGACTGGTGCCCCTGCCAGTTCATCTGGGCTTTGGCAAACCATGTCCCTAATTTCACCCTCTTCTGCCTTGTGTACTCCCCATGTGGCCCCACAGCTTTGTCTGGCTCTGAGAGGACCTGTCCCAGGGAGAGCCTATCATGGCACTTACCCTAAGAGCTACCCAGTTAGGTGAGGGCTGACCCCCGATGATCACACAAACCCCTTCCCAGGAGGGACAGTAGCTTCCTTTCTAGTGGAGGCTTCTGGAAGGGTTAGGGGGCATGGCACAGCGTTACTCAGGTTTGCTAAGCGGAGATCAAACCTCGATCTTATTGCAAAACCCAGGCCCCTTCCCTCCGCCATAATTTAATCCTGGCTTTACAGTGAAGGTAAGCGAGGCTCAGTTTACCAGTAGCCCTACTGAGCACAGAGGAAGTGTGAAAGGGCCCATGGGTTTGATCCCCAAACCAAGAGCCCTCTCCTCCCTCGGGAGGAGGAAATCAGCAGTGCTACTTCCTAGAACCCACTGAGAAGGACTGTCCCCGGGGTTGAGAAGTCGGTGGTTATGTACACTTAACTCTGGTTGGTCAAAGTGCCTAAGCCCAGTTTCCGGTTCTACCCTTTGCTCTCCCTGACTTCATGTGCTGCTGTGTAGAATGGGAATAATGTCCCGATCAGAGTAAAATCAGCTAAAATATTTAGACCATATAGCACAGTCCCCAATGAGCACAAGAAGCACTCAGTACATATTAACCAGTGTAGTTTTCACCAGGAACCTCCGGTGTTAGAAGACTGAGCGGGAAGCTTTGATTAGTTTCATCGGGAACCTCAGGACTGAGGTTACTTCTCCGCAGCCTCAGACGCTAGCTAGGCACATCAGTCCAGGGGTCAGGACTCAGTGCTTGGAGAGTGGGCAGAGAAATCAAATCAGCCCTGGGGCTGTTCTTATTCGAGGGATAATGGTTTTTCTAGTGGGTGCCAGACTTCAAAGCTAGTCCTTGGAGGCAGTGACCAACCAGCAAGTCTCCTCCGGGTGACTTCCAAAGCAGAGTCTTCTGGCGATGGTGGTCCATTGGCCCATGTTCACGGAGCTCAGCTCCTCCTCCAGCCCTGGCCAGGCAGGCTGCAGACACCATCTCAGGGGCTCTTGGGGGCGGCCTTGGGCATCCATCCCAACAAGCCTCCCGTGACCAATAATGGTGGGCTTTGCTGTGGGGCACAGGGCTAAGCACGGTCATGTTGCCTTTCTGTCACTCCCAAAGAGGAGCAAATAGATAAAATTAAAAAAAAAAAAAAAACAAAAAAAAACAAACAAAAAAAAAAAAACACTGAAAAGGGAAAGCTTTCCCTTTTCTATTCTAATTGAAAAGGCAAAATGCTGGTTCAATCAGGAGGCTTTTCATGTGTATGCATCCTGGTAATTGATGAGGGATAATATCTATTTGATTCTAGTTTGGGATTGTCGTTTTCCTATTTTTCCATAAAGTCTAGAAGAAATCTAGATGCTGTGTGTATGTGTCACTCCTGAATCCCTCCCTTTAGGGGAGCACAGTTTGCTATGGGGTATTTTCCCATTTTCAGCCCACCTTAGATACAACTCAGTATCATGCTTAAGAAGAACCTACGCATACTTTGCATGGTCCCTGTTTACACACAAACTTCTAAAAGTACTTTCATTGAGTGCTTTCTGTGCCTGCTATTGCCCAGTAAGGTAACACTGATTGGATTAAATGTATCAATGCAAGATCGAGGCCCACCCAGAGTCTTACCCGAGGCTACAAAACTCTGTGCTAATAATAGAGGCCCACAATCCTTGCTGAGCCTTGGGGCCCAGGTGCTTCAGAATTCCGAACTTTCCAGTTGGGGAAAGTAAGATGAGAGACACTCTCTGGGGCCTGGGCAGCACCTTGCAATCAAACCTGATATTTTTTTCTGTAAAGATGTCCGAATAGTATACTACACAGCACGACTCTGATCTATTTGTTCAGGCTAGGGTTTGGCTTGACAGGAGTTTTTACCTTGCAGACTAAAGACTTTTGTGGCTGCTCTGTACTGAGCACTTACCCAAGTCCTGTTCTGAATACTGTACATACATGAAGTCATTAGTCCTTCTACTAGGAGGAGCGAGGTCTAGAGGCCGGGAAACGGGGCCCCAGAGAAGCGGAAATAACTCTCCCCCATGTGGCAGGACTGCTCCTAGTTGACAGGGTTCAAGTCCTAATCCAGTTACCAATTCCACCCACATTAACCAGCAAGCCTTTTCACTAATTTCCTATCTCCTTTTCCTTCTAGGGATGTTTGGTTGCCCAAAGAACGGGTATGAGCAGAAAGCATAGAGAGTTCGGGAACACATATGGACATTAGATTTGCAGCCACATCTTCTCAGAGCAGCAGGGTGAGGATGACCCATGACAAATGTGGACCCAATCAGCAACAGATCAGACCTGACCCTCTCCCAGACACCCTACACACCCAAGCGTTTATCTAAATGTAAAAGCCAAAATAATTGGGACTTCTAGAAAACAACATCAACAAATACTCATGAACTCGGGGTGGGGGAAAGACTTCTTAAATAGTGTACAAGATGCATTAACCGTAAAGGAAAAGATATTTTTATGTCCGTGAAAAGGCCAACCAGAGCAGAGGGAGAGGTCTAGAGCACATAGAACTGACCAAGAGCTTATTTCAGAATATGTAAAGAGTGTTCAGATATCAAGAAAAAAAAATCTAATTTAAAAAATGTTTCAGGGACTGGAAGAGGCCCTTCACAAATGAGGATAATTCATAAACACATTAAAGGTGCTCTGTATCACAACTGAAGGAAATGGAAGAATTAAACCGCCATTAGATTTAAACCCAGTGTCTACCCTCCAATCCCAGACATATGCCCAAGAGACATGGACACATATGTTCCCCAAAAGACAAAGTCACCCAAATTTATCCTCAGCAGCACAGTGCACGAAACAGCCCAGAAGCCCACCATCATTAATAGGATGGCATATTAACCAAAAAATGTTCCTACAATGTAATACTATTAGGAAATTGCCATTTGGGGCATCAAAAGTGGCCAGATAACCCAGGATGAAAATGAACCACTTGTTACGTGGACGGAAATGGATAGGTATTCTCACAAAGGTAGCCGCTTAAGTTAGAGAAACCAGACATAGGGTTCATACTGTTGGATTCTGCGTGCATGAAACTCCCGGAACTGGCCCAAACGTAAATCTTAGTGAGAGACTATGGACTCTGAAAAACAATCTGAGGGTTTTGAAGGGGCAGGGAAGGGAGGTTGAGGGAACCAGGTGGTGGGTGTTGGAGAGGGCACCGATTGCATGGAGCACTGGGTGTGGTGCAAAAACAATGAATACTGTTACACTGAAAAGAAATTAAAAAAAAAAAGTTTAAAAAAAAAAAAGAAGAAAAATCTTAGTGCTCAGGAATGCATGCTTAACTAGTATTACTGAGGAAAAAAGCAAGGACTTACCATAGAAGTCACGTGAGGGTCACTGTGTTGGGAAGGAGGGGGTAAGACTGAGGGAGGATGCTGGAATTTCTGAGGCGTTGACAATGGGTTGTGGTCATTTGCTTTGTGATAAAACCTTGAGCTGTACTAATCCTATGTTTTTTCCTTTCCTGTGAATATCTCACAATTAAGAAGCTTAAAAACACACACACAAAAAAAACCCCTGGTGGTCCTGGGGAGGGGTCCAGGAAAGAGATCCGGCTCTGGGTTCTATCAGGGACTTTGAAATCCTTTGAAGGGAGGTTTGAGCCACTGCCGGTCCATGTCCCTGAAGTATTTACTGTGATCGTCCGCATCTCTGGCACTTGGAAGGATAGCTGCTTCTGTCCCAGATGTTTCATCAGTTATGTGATCCACTTTTAAAACAGAACGCACACGGACTTTGCCTGCCAGCACCAAATGGACTCCAACAGCCTCCTGATGACCATTTCTTTATTTCTGAAGCACCTCAGAGCTGTTTTTCTACCTGAGACAGGCCCAGACAGCTAAGTTTTCTATTTTTCCTGTGTGTGTGCGTGCGTGCATGTGTCTGGGGAGGGTTTTGGTGATTTTTTTTTTAGTCCTTGTTGTTTGCACGGTATTAGCAGTTAGGTCTGAGTTGTCTCTCTAAGTATACGTAGCAGGAACTGCCTGCATTATCATTATCAGAAGCCATCATTATATTGCTATTTCTAACCTGTTGTGGATTAAGAAAACAGCTCACCTCATTCATTTATCCATTTAATTAATGGTCATTAAAACTGTGTAAAGCAAGAGGGAGTGAGCCTAAAAGGTCTAATGGGTCTATTTCTGTGCATCTTTTTACTGCCCAGGCTTAACACCACTTTAGCTAATCAGAAAACATCTTACTACGTAGTACCAAGCTAGATTCTAAAGCACTGAGGCCACTGACACTAAAATCCCATTTTACAAGGACAAACGGTAAGGGAGTAAGTCTGACACATTAGTACCATACAGAGGGCCCAGGGTAAGCGGTGGGGATCGGATCATCACACTGGGACCCAGGGCCTTTGGGGTGGCCAGGAGTCCAGCGCAGAGAAAAATGTGGCTTCCCTGCCATTCTGAGGTTCCTTTTGTTTCCGTTTTTATTTATTTATTTATTCCTACCGCAGGGCCTTTGCTCTTGTCATCCCTCTGCCCAGAACTTTTCTGAATTTTCACATGGACACTCCCCCTCATCATTCATGTGTCAGACTTTCACTGAACATTTCCCCTGCCTGCAGCCATTGTCACCCCAGTTCTGTTTCCTCCACAGTTTATCATAGGGCCTCTTTTTTTCAACACTAGATCTCCAAAGAAATGTCTCCTTCCTGGGTTGAGGGACTGGGATTGGGAATCCAAATGGCTCCCTAAATATGTCACTTGACTTAAATTTTAAACCAAGGGGATTTAAAGTAATTCAAATGTATAACATTTGACCACATTACTTAAAGTTAGTTTTTGGTTAATTACATTAAAAAATAAAATAATCTGAAGTTAAGGAAGAACTCACAGCTTGGAACTTAAGCCTGAATGCCATCCTGGAGGTTCGAATCTCTTTTCCACTCTCTGTTGGGTCTGGATCCCACAGGCCTGGTTGGAGATGCCAAAGGAAGAGATGTGAGTGATTCCTGAGTGCCAGCTCACACAGAGAGATCTCCCACAGCCCATTAGGGCAATCTCACATTCCCACCATAGGTGACTACCAAAAAAAAAAAAAGGGAAGGGAAAGTTCTAGAACCCAGTGTGGGAGGGGTTGGGGGGAAAAGACGAAGTGGGGGGCAGTGCATATTATCTCAGATGATACTGTCAGTGACAGTGGTGTTTAAAATTGGTCTCTATTCTGCTTTACTCCTAGATGGTCTCATGACCCTCCTCCAGAAGTATTTTTTAGGTGTTCCTAAAAGGTAATGCTTATGGTGGCAAACAATTGGAAACCACTTATATGAATGTGTAACCACCTTTCTCCCATTGATATATTATAATGCTGTCATGTAGGCAAAAAATATATTTATTGCTTTATGCATACATAATGAAACCCTCATTAGGCCAGCCATGAGCCAATGGGTTACCACTGAAAACAAAGGATAGCTATGGGAAGAAACAGATTGGAAGGTATATACCAACCTTAACAGGGATAATCACAGGGTAAAATCTAATCATTTCTTGTTATGGATAGGACTAACGATACCTACTAATTTAAAAATTAGGAAAAAAAATTTTTTTATCCATCCATTCATTAGGCGATGCTTCCTATTTCTGAGTTGGGAATTTTCATATCCATTAAATGGGGAAAATTTTTAAACCTACCCTCCCCAACTCGTAATGAAAATTTGCTAAGATTGTATCAGGAAAGGGCTTGGTAACTGTAGAGTTACACAGATGTAGGCTAGTTGGACTGTATGGAAATAAGGAGCTTGCATACACACATCCTAATTTCGTGAAATGTGTAGGAAATAGGAGAGTCTACCTGTAACCCCCAAAACTTCCCCCAAATGTGTCTGCGTACGTTGATGAGGACTGGAATTTTTATCAGTTCTATGTCCTCTCACCTTACCTGAAAAGCTGCCAAAACACATGGTAAATTTAAAATAACACAAACTCTAGCTCTTTGGGTACCTAACTCTCATGCACGTAACAATCTAGAAGGAAGACAGTGGAGGCAAGGTGAAGGGGAGGCCTGGCCTCTACCAGGATGAGGGTCCTTTCTCTTCCTTCCTTCTTCCCCCACTAAACCACCCTATTACCTAACCCACACCTTACCAGCTAACCAAAGACACTTAGATTTCTTGCCCACAAAAATAGTGTCCTCTCACACTGGTTCCTTCATGAAAGATCAATTTCCTGGCAATCCAGCAAGCCTCTCCTAGAGTCCCTGCCTCCCAGTTTACCCGCCTCCAGCCCAGTGTTGCTGCCTTTGGAGGAGTGAGACGCACCAGGGCCCAGGGAGGGAAAGGTCTTCCCTTTAAATAGTGCTGTTGCTTTTAGAGCTCAGTCCTGCTTGGATGAGGAAACAGATAAAGCACCTGAACAGAGTGGGGCAGGAGTCTCTCCCTCACAGGCGCTGCAGGTAGGAAACACACATGAGGAAGCCAGGCACTAGAGGACAGGTGCATTCTGTGTGTGTGGGGGCGGGGGGGGGGGACTGGTGGGCAGGAAATGCCCTCTCAGGGCTCAGCTCCAGGGGTTGCATGAGAAGACACACAGTGATGTTGCCAGATCTTTGGACTTTGCTGGAGAAGCCAGATAACTGGGTTTATGAAATGTACCACTAAAACAACAAACAACAAATAACCAGACAGACCAAATAGAGCAGGTCTGTAGACTGCCAATTTTCATCCCGACACCAAAATAAATTCTCAGGTGTGCAGACCCTGGCCCGCTGCCCTTCTGACCAGCTACAGGGCTGTGTCCTCTGAGGCCCCCTGGGGTTTCCTCCTGCCAATCTCCTAAAGCCTTAGTGGGGCTGGCAGTCTTCACAAAGTAGAGGTGGCGGAGAATGTCTCCAGAGGGGAGGACGGCGCTCTTCCCTGGGCTGTGCCTGAGAAGGGCGCCCGGGAGCCCGGCTCTCATCTCTCTTCTTCCACTCAGCACCCTGCCCTGAGTCACCCGGCCTGGGAAAACCTGGGTACCGATACTGATGGGAAAAGCCAGGCTCTTGCCCTGTGCACTCCAAACTCTCCAGCAGCATGAAGCTGGCCAGTGACAGAAGCAAGTACAGAGGGGCACTGCCCGCCTGACTCTGAGCCGTCAGGCTGGGCCTGGAGAAGGGTCAGCTGCGCTCTGCACCTGCTGGCTGGGACCCTACCCCAGGGCCAGTGGGTCCGCAGCTTGGCGCTCCCCTGGCCACAGCCACTGCTACCAAGATGGATCGTAGCATAAGATCCTGAAAAAGTGGCTCCAAGAATAACACCTGAACTAAACCACTTTGAACTTCTGCATTCGTTAGGAGTGTCTTCAAGGGCTCTCTGACGGTGCTGATCATTTTAGAATTGTTCAGTAAGGCCCACTGATAGGGAATCCATTCGCCTGGCTGCTGCTAGAATTCAGGAAACGTCATATAATGGGTTACATCGTTGTGAGAAAGCACTAGACTTCAAAGGATCAGGTTTCAGCGGAGAACTGCTAAAGGAACAGAACACAGGCCGGCATCATTAAAGGCTGTTTTCAACCTTGCTTAAATATGCATACAAATGTGCAGAGAAACCCTGGAAACTGAGACACAGAAATCATCGAGGTTACCTCTGACCATGGGAATGCGTGACTATTTGCTATGTGTTTGTATGCTGCTCCAAAAAGGATTTAAGGCAGCTTACGAACGGACAAAAGAAACTTGATTCAAAATGAGTGAAAGAAGAGGCAAAGAAGTGTGGGGAAGGAGGACTGAGGCAGCAGAGGGCCAGGTGCTACACATTAAATCGAACCCAATGAAACTGCCATTTTTGTAGGTCAACGTCATGTGGTTCAACTTCATACAGCAGGCTGATCTACACTTGCTGGAGCTCAGGTGCCTTGGGCTCTCCGTTTTGTAGTTAGCTAAGAGTGGGAAAAAGCCCTAGTTAAAGACCTTTGGTGTCCATCAGGTAAAAACAAACTGGATGCTCAGGGCTTTCTTCCTGTGTCTTCTAAGACCATAGTTTCCTTCTGTAACCAGAGACTTCTAAAGTAAATTTTAAAATTTTTTAAAGATTTTATTCATTTATTTCAGAGGGAGAGAGAGCATGGGAGAGCTGGATAGTGGGGGAGGGGCAGACGGAGGGGAAGAAGCAACTCCCCACTGAGCAGGGAGCCCCACAAAAGTAACTGCCTTTTAAAGTTGAGGCTGGTTGTGAGTCCCCCATCCCTGACTCCTCAGATTTGGGGCAATTTTACTCCATCTCTCAAACAAGAAGATAATCTCTGCTCAACCGGCCTCCCATGTGGTTTTGAATATTCAAATGAGATGATGGTATGTGAAATTAGATGGTATGTGAAATTAACTAAGACTTGCAAGTCTTATGAATGGCACCATTTTATTAAGTGCTTGTAATGGTCCGGCATTGGGCTGGTGCCTAGTAAATTCATCACAGAGGGTTATAGTCACATGGAAAACTGGTAAATCCAAATGCTGTAGGTAAAGTGCCTTGCATGATGTCTGACACATAGGAGACCAATCACATGATGACTGTTCGTCCTAGCAAGAGACACGAATGCTTTGCAAAGTCGAAACTAATAGATCCCAAATAAGTCTGTCGAACTTTGTAAATATTAGACGTTATTTGTTGAGTCAATGAATATAAAGTATTATCACACGGCCTGGTACAAAGTAGGGACTCAATAAATAACTATAATTCCATTTATTTCTTTTCTTATGGGTCTGTTCAACTAAGAGGCATAAACAGGATCTCAAACCCTTGCTTCTCTGGCTTTCAAACCTGGCCCACAACAATCTATATGTATAATGAACACATACAGGTAGAATCTAAAATTATCAATTTAATGAATCAGACCTCAGAGCCTTGAACTTTTTTATCTCAAGTTAGTTTTTTGTTTAAGTTAAAATGTTTCCTTAAAATCCCCTGCCATCCTCTATTGTTTCACTGCTACTGGGGTAATTTATGCCAACCAACTCCTCCTCCCACTTCTCCTAGGGCAATAGATCATTCCTGTTTATTTTCTCCTGGAAACTGAGGTCCTCCCCTATCCCTTCTCCTTGACTAGTAGCATCATCTCTATTCCAGAGATAGGGGCCTTCCATCCTTCAGCCAAGAAGCCTCATGAAGCACCTACTATGTGCCCAGCTCTACGTGAGGGCCCGGCCCTGCCTTCCTAGGGCTACGGTAATGGATTGTCATTGAGTAATTTAACTGATGCGCGCCCCTGCCACGTTCTCATGTTTGGCACACAGTAGGTACTCAGCGGTGTTTCTTAGTTTTCGATCTGTGTGAGGAGCCTCTCTGCTCTCAGTCTCAGCACTAACTCTAGCTGCTTGCGCATGACCTCCCTTCATCCTCACAGTGACTCAGTGACTGCATGAGTGTTTGCATTCTAGAGCTAAGAAATCCAGACCACAGAGGTCCATTACTTCCCTGGCCAGATGGGATCCACTCGAGTCCACCGAACTCCAAAGCCTCTGCTTCTGTCCAAGTCCAGGCACAGGCTCGGTTTGAAGTACCAAAGTCAAGGTGCTCCCTCTTAGGCCCGCATCCACACATCCATCCAGGTCCTGCAGGACCCCAGAAGTGTACGGAGATCTGCACACTCTCCTATCTGCTGAGATTCTAGCTGGGACATTGTCAAACTTTCTCTCTCCACCTATAGACTCCTTTCTTCATATTTTTTTCCTGCTTCCACCCAGTTAGAGCTGGCATCCCCTCCTCGCCACCCCGCTTCAAAACCAAACCAGGGTGGTGTCTCCATTTCTGGCTTTCTGGAAGCACAAATCTCCGGGCCAGTGGTCTCTAAAGAGAAAGGATGCTCCACGTGCTGGCATGACTTGCCAGCTAACTTGTGTGTCGGTCGTGGGGGAGTGGTCTAGCAAGACTGGACGCAGCTCAAATGGCCAAGGATGTTTTTTATTTGCCCTGGCGCTAAGGCCCAGAGTCAGGCCAGCTGGAGGGAGAAGCCCAAGGACTCACAGGAGTGCCTCATCCTCTAGAGTAGCTCCTGAAGTGTGGTTCCCAGACCACTACCACCAGCAGCACCTTCCCTGAGACATTATTGGCCATACAGCCTCTCTGCCCAACCCCTTTACCTCCCCCTCCACCCTGATCTTCTGAACAAAGTCTGGAGATACAGCCCAGCAACCTCACAGCTGTCTCTGGTGTGCACTCAATTTTGAGAACTGCTGACCTGTAGGGTAGAACCCCACCTGTGTTCTAGCACAACGTCCACCGCCTCTGTCTACAACTCAAGCCTTATCTCACCCCTCTCCCTGCATCACCTCCTCCAGGAACCCCTCTCCAGGGTAAGGGCAAACACTGCCTTATTAATCTTCGCATCCCTGGTGCCTAGAACAGTGTCTGGTTCTCTGTAGCTGTGTAGTCAAAGGTTTGTTGAATAGTCATGAAATCGAAGCTGACGTGTGAAAGTGGGGCCAGGGTGTGGTTACCATGGAGAAGGTGCGACCCCTGCCGGAACCAGAACTCTGGCCAGTGGCCTAGGGCTGCAGCCACAGGTCTTGAGTGACAAAGGCCAGGTGCCACAGAAGGTCTCAGGATAGTAAATGGACCCACGGATCTCCCCTAAAAGGGGCAGACACCACGGAGTTTCGGAGGAGGGCTGGGGTAGCTACTCCACTCACATGTCAGAAGCCAGAAATTAGGACCTTTGGGTAAAATTCGAGGACTTTAGATATTGGCTCAAAACAACAACAACAAAAAACAACAAAAACAAAAACAAAAGTAACCCTCCAAAACCCAACTGTGGGAGCCCAACAAAAGTACATCTCAGAACAAATGCAGCACACACCAAATGTTTGTGAGCTTGCTACTGCCCAGCATCAGCAAAGTCTTTCCTAGAACTCCAAGTTCTTAATCACAATATAAGGTGGGCAGCACGAAGACCTGCGGGCTTTGTCTCTTACTCACAAACTCTGGTCTGGGGTCAGAGCTGAGCTCAGTCGACATTTGAGGAATGAATTAATGACAGAGGACGGCCTGACACCATCACCATCACAGTCCACCTTTGTACCAGTTCCCCCCTTATCTGAACTTGGCTCATCTCCACCAGGAGGGCCCCCAAGAGCCCAGCTGATTTGACTCTCCCAAACACCCAATGCCCTCTCGCTGCTAATGACAATGTGGCGGCCTCTTGGGCTCTCTCCCGTGACAGAATGCAGACAGAGGGGAGGGGCTCCTTGCCCACATGATGCATCCATGTTTACCCTGAGAGCAGGTTTCCAGACGGTCGGTGGTATGCTGGGAACTACCGCTAGTTACCGGCAACAATACAAGCTCTTTGTCCTTACAGGAACTCAGTAAAATTAAGGTATTTTCCCTCCACGGCTAGAGGCTTTGTATTTCCCGACAAAGGGCCAGGAGGTTGGCCATTCTCAACTGCTACCCAGACTTACTTCATTCTTTCTGATTTAAGTGGGGGGGTGGGGTGGGGAGGGACTCACGGAAGAATGCAGTGGGCTGCCCCTCCACAGAACAACCACAACCTGGTCTCACCCTATTTCAGGAAGTGGGCCTTTCCCATTTTGGGGTGACTGCACAAGACATGTAGTGTCTTCCCCAAAAACGCGCCGGGGGGTGGCCCTTCCTCAACTGCCACCCAGCCTTACTTCTTTTTTTCTGTTTTAGGGGGGGGGGGGGGGGGGGGAGGGACTCACGGAAGAATGCAGTGGGCTGCCCCTCCACAGAACAACCACAACCTGGTCTCACCCTATTTCAGGAAGTGGGCCTTTCCCATTTTGGGGTGACTGCACAAGACATGTAGTCTCTTCCCTTTACGTAGGTCTGGCCAAATGTCTCTTTTTTCCAGAAGCTTCCAGAATAACCCCTCCTGATCCAGGCGCCGTGTAACGCATTAACCCCCATCTTACAGGGAACCTGTCAGAACACTCTCCCTCTCCCCAAAATTGAAGAGACCCACCTGTGTCTAACCCTGAGGAAAACTGTTCAGATAAAATCACAGCGCTATCACCTGAATGACTTATAGGAACAATGGGAGCACAGAATGTTTAAGTTGGAACAAACCTTAGAAATCATCTAGCCCAGTGATTTTTCAGCACAAACAGATAAAACAGATAACAGGATTGCTTGATCTGATCCTCCTCCCCACTGCTCTGTCCTCTTTCCCATCTCCTTCCAGTCCTTGGATAACCTCGGGGTAGGGCTTGTTCTGAAGGGGGGAGCTCCACCAAACTGCTGGGAGTCCTGAGTTTGAAAACCTGACCCATGGTGAGGGGGGGGGAGAAAAATTTACTGAAGATCCCTATTATACAAGGAATCTATGGTTATTGTGAACCTTGTGAAATTTCCAGAAAAGGGGTGGCAAGTCACTCTCCATGAATAGCCACTATGGCAGTTTGGATGCATTTCCTTCCGTTTATTTTATTCCCAGCATTTGAAAACCAAAATCCAAATAAACTACACGTAGAAAAAATACTTTCCTTTTTTCTATGCGTAAAAGTAGTTTATTTGGGTCTTGGTTTTCACCTGGGCTGCATCCAACCAGAGAGGGCACTTTTCCCCAATTCACACAGAAGTGGGAAACCAGAGTCCGTGGACTTCAGCTCCTCCTGGGCTGACTTTACAGCCCTGACACCACTCTGCTCAGAACCCCAAATGCCCTTCTGGGTGACCTCACTCAGCGGAGATGAGCCTAGTGGCAGTTTCAGGGGCCCTTGGGAGGTATTTTGATGGTAAGGTAGGTACACTCAGCCCTAAAGGAGGCCAGAGTACAACCACTACATGGTCGCCCAAGTGTTCTGCAGCAGGTCAGAGGGAGGAGGAGGGCAGGCAGGAGGGCTCCAGCGTCAGGCTGCACACCCCTGGAGGACTTATGGATTAACGCTGTGCAGTAATTGGGGATCACTAGCTCTCCCTTCTTTGCCCTCAGCTGATGAACTGTTTCTAATCCTGCCCAGAAGACAAAAGCCTTCAGAAGAGACCATCCCATCTCTCCACCAAATTAACTGAACCTCCTGACCTTGTATTCATATACTCCGCATTTCCTCTTTGCACCTGGCTCGACTCTCCTCTGACTCCACTCAGACTCCCCTAGATCCTCTTCCCTCTCACCTGCTCTAGGACAATTTCCCAGGCATGTCCCCCACCTCTCCCATCCCTCTCCCACATCACTGAGGTCTTTCCTTAGTGGGAATGTTTCCAATTGGCATGCAAATGCAGGGTTTCCTGCTATCTTTAGAAACCTCCCCTCATCCTTGACCTCACATCCCCCTCTTAGCTATTTTATTCCTCTTGATAGCAGTACTCCTTGAAAGATCACCCATACTC
This sequence comes from Lontra canadensis, assembly GCF_010015895.1. Taxonomy (NCBI): domain Eukaryota; kingdom Metazoa; phylum Chordata; class Mammalia; order Carnivora; family Mustelidae; genus Lontra; species Lontra canadensis. The sequence continues at coordinate 47,257,805 of NW_022630995.1, forward strand.
CATCTCCTCTTTCCTCCATCCCATTCTCTCTTGAATCCATTCTAACCAGGTTTTTGCTCTGAATATGCCTCACTAAAAGAGCTCTTATTGGGGGTGCCTGGGTGGCTCAGTCAGTTGAGCATCTAACTCTTCATTTCCACTCAGGTCATAGTCTCAGGGTCTGGGGATCGAGCCCCGCCTGGGGCTCTGTGCTCAGCATGGAATCTGCTTGAGATTCTTTCTCTCCCTCCCTTTCTGAACCTCCCTCTGCTTGCTCTCCCTCTCAATAAATAAAAATTAAGAAATAAATGAGCGCTTATCAAGGTCACCATTGTCCTCCATGTTGCCAACCCAACATTCAGCTCTTAGTTATCTTTCCTAACCTTGTGACTGCGTGAGAAGTGCATGATCCCTCTTCCTGACCTGAAATGCTTTCCTCCTACATCGTGGGCCAGCCACTCCTGCCTCTTGCTGGATTCCTTTCCTGACCTCTGCACAACCAAGTGTCCCACACAAGGGCTCAGTCCTCAGCTCTCTTCCACTCACCCCTTAGGTCAATGACTTTTAAACTTTTCTGATCACAACCCACGGTAAAATATATTTCACATCCTGACTCAGGAGCTTTGTGCATGCATACACAGTTGACATAAAATGTTTTGCAAAACAGTGACTAACCCTACTATGTTCAACAGTATCTGAAATTTTCTTTCTTTTTAAAATGCTGCTCAAGACCACCATCGGGTCATGCTCTAGTCCTTAAATGCCATCTGTATGCTGACAACCCCCAAATTTATCATCTCCAGCCTGAACCTGACCTTTAGACATGAATTTCCAAGAGCCTACTCCACAGTCCCTTCATTGGCACATCCCACCAGCCTTTCAAACTTGGCAAGCCCCATCCCTGGCCTTCTCCAGCTCAGCAACAATTCACCCAGTTGCTCAGATCCAAAACCAGGGCCTGCATTTGTGCCTTTTGACTTCTTCCTTTCTCACCCTACATCTGCTTTATCAGAAAATCCTTCTAAATGATCCACCTTCAAAATATACCCCAATGCAATCACTTTTCACCATCTGTTACCATGCTAGCCTAGCTACTATCTCTCACCTGGACTCTTTCAAGTGTCTTAGTTTTTCTACATCTACTCCAACCCCTCTACAGTCTATTCAACATAGCAGCTAAAGGAATCCTTGATATAAACTAAATCATGTCCTTCACTCAAAGCCCTCCCATGTGTCCCCATCCCACTTACAACTCAATCTCTAAAGTCTTTCCAGACTCTCCACATATGGCTGTTCTAACCTCATTTCCTTCTGCTCCAGCCACATCAGCCTTCCTGCTGTTCCTCAAACTTGACAAGTATATTCCTATCCCAGGGCCATTGGCCTTACTGGTCCCTCTTCCTGGGTGGCACAGGTATTGTACAACTTGCTTCTTTGCTTCACTCAAAAAAGAACTGAGAGGTCTAGGGAGCCCCTTGTTTTGTCCTGTTTTCCTTCTATTGGCACTCATCATCACATAACATTGTTATGTATTTCTTACTTTTTCCATTGTTTGTAGGCCACAAGTTCCATGAAGGAGGATTTATTTTGGTCGCTGGGCTCAAGGAGTGCCTGATACCCAATAGGTATTCAATAAATATTTGTTGAAATAACAAATGATACTCAAATGCTGCATTTAAGCAGGTCAATGCAAGAATGGTCAGATAGGGATAAGGACTAAGTGGGACTTGAGGCAAAATGGATGGAGCCTGATCTGCCCTAAAGCATTCACATGCAAAACAAAACTCAACAGGATGGGGCGGGGGACAACCTTGACTTAAAACACTCAAAACCTTAGAACTGGAATTTAAGATCTTTGAGACCTCCCTTATTAAACAAGTTGCCAACCTGCTGTTCAAAACTTCAGTGACTTGTCAAGGATAACTCTGCAATTTCGCCCAGAGCTAAGGTAGGTCAAGGGTCTTCTTGAGGGGTTATCTTTCTACCTGGAATGAGAATTCTTTGAGGCCCCGTAGAAGCCACATGGAGTAGTTTAATTGTTGAAACACAGAAAAAGCACTTGGCAATCCATGCTTCAAGGTGTACTTACTTGCCCCATCAGGCGTATTGTGGAGAAGACCAGATCTAGAGATAATTTCAATCACCAATGACAAGGGTATGGCACTTGGCTAACCTCCCCCACTACAACCAGATGGTATGTTAGTATAAATGCTCTACTTAGAACCAAAGTGGCTTTTGCTAAGGTTTCTGTACTCGAAGGCAAGTCAATTTTATAATTCCAGATTCCGTGAGGCTTCCTGTTCTCCGGCTGCCCTCCGCAACCTGAAAGAATCGGGAGCTGATAAGTAACTTCAGGCCCTTGTAGACACCGACTACTTGAGTACCGCCAGTTTGGAGAGGAGTGGCTTAAGGAAATGCTGATAGAATTGTTACTCTGTGCATAAGCTTTCATTTCCCTATTTCTCCCTCTATTGCGCTATTAGTGGGGTTTTTTGTTTTTTGGGATTTTTTTTTTTTTTTGGTTATTAAATTTTCTTAAAGTTATTGACTCCACAAATTGCAGACACCTCTTCTGAATTCTGCTGAGGGTTCATTCAAGAGAAATGGGTGGGCACCATGCCTCCCTACACACCCTGTCCCCCATTTTGCAAAGATAGTTGTTTATAGGGACTCCAGAACTGGGTGGTTCCTTCTTGCGTTCATAATGTCCTGTGGGTACTTCCCCAAGGATGAAGTAGCTCCATCCACCCTCAAGGGCACCTTCCTCCCTCTTACCCTAATTTCCCTAGAAACAAGAGAGAAAAGCAAGGCTACATAATTTAGACTGGAAGCAATACCAGGGGTCCTCTTAAGGCTCCAAATCCCACTCCCTGATTTTGCCTGAAGGAAGTGTTTTGGGAGCCCCTGCTGAGTAAAGGGATTACCCCCAAGGCTCTGGAAATCACCATATTTGTGGGAGTGGAGTGAAAGGACAGTCCAGGGCTAAACCTTTGTTTCAAGATTTCTTTTCTTTCAGTGCCCACAGTTCCTGGTCATGCTGCTTTGAAAAATGAAGAGGTAGACCAGACAATGAGTGGTAAGCAGCATAGCAAAATTTATCAGGTGATAGTACCAAAGCTCCTGAGGAGGGAGGGGACTCGGGAGAGGGTTGCCCTTGGAGTTTCTAAATCTAGGGATTTTTATGAGCTCATTGGTAGACTCTTAATCTGATGAATCCTCCCTGTGCTGCCCCCCACCCCACCCAATCAGGTTTTTTGTCCACACACTCATCTACCTATCAGGTAGTTATTCATGTGGGAAGGGGTGGTATAGAATAACAGGATGGTTTTTTTTGTTTGTTTGTTTGTTTTCTTTTAAGGGTAGTTTTCCTCTTAGGAGAAAGGAACCTTGCCCCTGCAGGTTTTCTTCCAACTGTCCTCCATTTCATTTTCTTCCAACTATCCTCCATTACCTTCTGGGGCTTGGGTTTATCTCATTTAATCCTCATCACTTTATAAGCTTGATCCCATCATTATCCACATTTTGCGGATTACCTAAAATCTCACAGCTAGTGAGTGGCAAAGCATGGTGAATCCACAGTACCAAAACCTGTTGCTTTTAATCTCTAACCTTTGTGGCTCTTAACAAACCTGAGTCAACTGGTCACTGAATCTCCATGTTACAGATGAAAAAGTCAGGCTCAGGCTCAGACAGGCTTCTGTGTTTTTCCCAAAAGCATTAAGTTAGTTTCTGGTCCAATCAGGACGCAAACCCAGATTAATGACCACTCCACACAACCCCTCAAGGGCCTAAGCATGAATCTGTGGACCCAAGCTCTCCAACAAGGGTCTCCCCAATGGGGAGCTTCTAGTGGGACCCAAGCTCTGCAACAGGGGTCCTCCCAATGGGGAGATCAGTGACACACAAGTACAACACTCTAGGCACAGGGACTCACCCCCACCCCCAACTCCCAACACAGAACCTGTTGCAACTGGAAAATGGAGACCTTTTTACAGATCCCTCAGACTTACTTTGACCCTCTCTGCCCAAAAGGGCACCCCACGTTCCACCACCTTCCCAGAGACCAGCTCTGTTCACCCAGGACTTGAGGAAAATAAGTACACTGTGAAAGACTCTAGGTCCCTCATACCGCGTCTTCATACCTGAGAAGGATGGAGTCAGGAAAAGCCAGAAATTGCTGCTGCCTGTGGAGGAAGAAGACACCAGACTTTCTCCAGGGTGAGCCAAGACATAGCCTCCCATTCCCAAGATATATAGCCTGCAGCCTCCCTTAATCTCCTTTACCCAGTTTAGGGTGGAACAGCCCATCACTGCCAGCTCCCTCCCTAAATCCATTCATTCCGTTTTCTCCCTAGGGTTGCTTTCACCCTCCCTTGTTCAGCTTGGAGACCCAGCTTTGGGGTGGGTGATTCCTTCGTTCTGCTCATACTCACCACAAGCCTCTTGCTGTGATGACCCATCTGAGCAGCCTAGTCTGGTTCACATACATATGCTCTGGGGCATTAGAAACCCAGGACACTTGGGCCAGCCCACTGACATCCCTGCTGGGGAAGAAGGTATAAACATCAAGAAGACAATCCTAAAACTCATCTGGAAGAACAGGGAAGGAAAGAATATGGAAGAACATTCAGAAGACAGTAAAGAAGTGAGATGAAAAAATGCCTTATAAGATATTAAAACATGCTAAAAGGCCACAGTTATCAAAATAGTATGGTAACAGCCTAGGAGCAAGATGATGGATTAATTGAATAAAATGGCCTTAGAAACAGACCCCTGCTAAAATCTGATAAAGAAGACATCTCAAATCAACTTTAAAATCAAGTAATATTACTAAATTTTCTAGAGTAACTTATTAGCAAATTGAAAAAAATTAACTCAGGCACACCCATATAATCTATCAAAATTAATTCCAGATAGACTATAAAACGCAGACCACAGAAAAATGATGAATGAGACAGACAAAAAGAGCTATAGATTTGACTGAATAGATAAAAATTACAGTAAGAAAAAATATCCCTGCTCGGTAATAAACATTGAGTTGGCACCACTTTTTTTAATTGTTCAAATTCATCTATGTTAGTAAATCAAACTCTAAGACTTCCATAAATACAAGGAGTAAGCAGGAAATCCACCATAAAAGATCTAGATCTACTAATCCAATCTTGAAAAGTGCCAATAATCTTTTGAACTACATATTAACACTAAAGGACACTTCTCCCTACTAGTATGATTTGTTTGAAACATTAATGTCTTGTTGTGGTGAGCAATGGTATAGATATTTTCCTGTTTGACTGGTAATTCAAGTTCATACAGCCTTTGGGAGAAAGTTGGAAACGTGTTAAGAAACACAACATGATTATTACCCTTTGACCTAGTAACTCACATTAGGAAAAGATCCTAAACATATGTATTAAAATATTCATCACAGTGTAAAGAATAAAGAAGGAAGGGTGTCTTATATCCCAAATGAGAGCATGATAAATATTCCGCTGAGCAATTAGGACTGTTTGCAGCCACTTTAAGAAAGAGCTCTTATGACCCAAAGCAATCTTGAGAAAGAACAACAAAGATGGAGTCATCATAACCCCAGATTCCAAATTATCCTTCAAAGTCCCAATAGTCAAAACAATATGGTACTGGCACAAAAATAGATACATTGCTCTATGGGACAGAATAGAGAGCCCAGAAATAAACTCATACTCATTTGATCAATTAATTTACAACAAAAGAGGCAAGAATATATACAATGTGGGAAAAGGCAGTCTCTTCAATAAATGGTATTAGGGAAAATGGTAGCTACATGCAAAAGAATGAAACTGGGTCATTTTCTTACACTATACACAAAAATAAACTCACAATGGGTTAAAGAGCTTAATGTGAGACCTGAAAAACATAAAATTCCCAAAGAAAATAGGCAGTCATCTCTTCGACATCAGCCTTAGCAATATTTTTCTGGTTATATCTCCTCAAGCAAGGGAAACAAAATAAAAAATAAAAAATGGGGTCTATATCAAATTAAAAAGCAGAGTGAAGGAGGGGCACCTGGATGGCTCAGTAGATCAAGTGTCTGCCTTCACCTCAGGTCATGATCTCAGAGTCTGGGATTGAGCCCTGTGTCAGGCTCCATGCAGAGCCTTCTTCTCCCTCTCCCTCTGCCCCTCATGCTCATCCTTCTCTCTCTCTCTCTCTCCAATAAATAAATAAAATCTTAAAAAAAAATAAAAAGCACAGTGAAGGAAACCCTTAACAAAACAAAAAAGTGACCTATTGAATTTTAGAAGATGATTGTAAATTATATATCCAATAGCAGGTTAATATCTAAAATATATAAAGAACTCATAAACTCATAAACTCAAGAACTCGTAAACTCATAAACCTCAACACCAAAAAACCAAGTAATGCAATTGAAAGATGGGCAGAGGACCTGAAAAGATATTTTTTCCAAAGAAGACATACAGATGGTCAACAGACACATGAAAGGATGTGCATCACTAATCATCAGGGAAATGCAAATGAAAACCACAAGGAGATGTCACCTTGCATGTGTCATAATGGCTAGCATCAAAAAGACAAGAAATAGCAAGTGTTGCTGAGGATGTGGAGAAAAGGGAATCCTTGTTCACTCTGGATAGGAATGTAGATGGTGTAGTCACTATTAAAAACAGTATGAAGATTGTTCAAAAAATTAAAAATAGAAATACCATACAACCCAGAAATTTCACTTCTGGGTATTTTCTTCAGATATATGCACCCCTATGTTCATTGAATCATTATTTATACTAGCCAAGATATGCAAGCAACTTCTGTGTCCATTGATAGATGAATGGATAAAGAAGAAGTGGTATATATATATATATATAGTATGTATATACTATATATATATATACTAT